>NW_019154258.1:8764-110100 GCF_002288905.1 Enhydra lutris kenyoni
ACCGGCACCACCGGCACCACCGGCACCGTGAGCTGTAGCCCCCGAGGGTCCTCGGCCTGGGAACGTGGCGTGTGCGGCTCAGGGCCCGGGAGGCGTTTCCCCGCCTTCGCCGCACGGAGGCCCTCGGAGGCGTGCCCGGGCTCTTGTGGCGAGTGGGGCAGATGGCATCTAGGTCGTGGGAGGCCCACAGGGAGGCGCCGGGCGAGGCCCTCTATGCGCTTGTGTTGGAGCAGCGTGGGCCAGGGTGGCGCTTCAGGCAGAGCTCCTGGGGGAGCGTGTGATAGAGGCTGGCAGCGGCAGGCGCCATGGGTTGCGAGGAGAGCCCCGGGCCCCTCCTCCCGGGGCATCAGTGGTGCGCCCCGGGGGCTTGTGGGTAGAGGGCAGAGGCCCACGGCCAGGACACTGCCCTTGCCAGCGCCTGGACGTATCCGCGTGGAGGCCCAGGGGGCCCCACAAGGTCTGTGCCGTGAGCCCGGGGCGAAAGTGGAGCCGCCGTGCAGGCTCTTGACCTCGCCAGAAACGGCAGGGCCGGGGGAGGAAGGCAGGCGGGCTGCTGGCGGGGAGCTGTCGGCCCGCGCCTCTGGTTGTATTCTGACACATCCGGTCATGGCTTCAAGGGCTGTGGGGGCCGTGCCCTACAGCACCCGTGCCTGCTGGGCGTCCAACTGGTGGCTACGGGGGCCGGCTTCGGGGTGCCTGGCGGCCACGTTTCAGTCCCTTTGCAGAAACGTCCTGATGGAAACGCCCGCTGACGATGCAACCCCTGCCACCGCTAACCCCACCAGCACCGCCACCACCATCACCTGAAGTCCTTGCATGCCCAGCCTCCTTCCCACAAGTCTTTGTTGTCATTTGGTCTGCAGCAGGTACCAGCGGGCAGAATCCGGGTGGGAACAGGGCATGAGAATGGTGTTCAGAGGAGTGGCAGACGAGGCTTTGGGATATGGGAACGGGCCGACAAATCCTTGCTGCCCTCTGTTGCAAGTCACATGTTTTTCCAGTGCGGGCTGCGTTTGAGATAGATTTAGGGACTTCGGGCCTGGTGATGGTTGGGTCTCGTGGCAGGCCAGGCAGTGCTCCCGGTCAGAGGCTTAGCCTCCTCTGGAAATGAAGACCTGGATCGTGCTGCCCCGGCCTTTGGGCCATTTTCGGCCAGGTCCCAGGGCCCCAGAGCTGCTGGCTGCACAGGCTCTGAGGGTGCCCATGGGAGGCGGTCGGTCGGGTGGGTGGTTTGCGCGCTCGGGGTCACCACCTCATGCGGCTTGATTCTGAGCATGCAGGAATGAGGGGGACATGACTTCCTGTAGGATGGGTTTGTCTTCAGCCCCTTGGGACCTTGGGTATCTTGAGGCTGGGTTGGGTTTTCTGTATGGAGGAAGCGAGGGGATCGGGCCATGGCAGGGAAGATAGCAGCATTGGGGCCCACCTGTTGGGAGGCCACTTGCCCCCACCCCGGACCCGGGGCTCATTGCTCCTGGAGTGATTGCCCTATAGCCACGGGGAGTTCCCTCGGTTTGGCTCACTGATGCCGCTTCGTGTCGCTGGGGCATGCATCTCCTTGTCAGTCAAGTATGTGCTGGGTGCGTGGTGGGTCCCGCTGTGGGGTGGTGGCTGGTTTGGGAGGCACTCGCGCCAGGGTCCTACCCCGTGGGGGAGGGCACGGTCGCTTGGTTGCCCCTGGTGCTCGCTGGGGAAGCTCCACATGCAGGCCCTGTGCCCACCCCGTGTAGGAGACTGGTGTTGCGGTACATGGTCTAGGGACTCGTTTCCATTAAAGGACACAGTGTGCGGGCTGTCCTATGTCTCGAACCCACCCCCCCCCACAACTCTCTCCCTTTCCTGACACCATTCCCTCCATTCTCCCCCACCCGGCCCCACGCCTGCGTGCTTGAAGCCCTCCGTGTGTAGGCCTCGGTCCTTAGGCAGAGGACCAGCCACCCCCCATCATAGGGAGAAGTAGAACAGAGTGTCCCCACTGCGTGGCACTGGCATGGACCCCCACACATGTGTCCGCCAGGCTGAGGCACTCCTGTCACTTCTCCCCACATCCCAGGTGGAGTTGGCTGAACGCGGGTGTCGGTGACCATCGGCGAATCCCATTTGCCTGATCCGCAATGCCCTGCCTATGAGTCGAGGACACCCCTGGGGAGGCAGGGTGGATAAGCTGCAGTCACCTGGGAGTCTCCCGTGTCTGCGGTAAGTGTATCGCCCCTGCCACAACGTGACTGGGTCTTTACCGAGGCCTCCTTGGCCAAGGATGGCTCCTCTGGCCGCCCTGTGTCCTAAGCCTGGGTGTTCACAAGGGCCGACGTGTCTGAACTCAGTGGCCGTGCCTGGCCGGAGCCTGGCCCTTTGAATCCTCTGTGTCCTGAGACGTGCTTGGATCGATGATGACTCCATACAAATGCATTCCTTGGAAATCTGAACAAAATGAGTGACGATCCCTACCGTCGTCCTCATCGGAACTGAGGTCCAGCACATGGTTCCCCGCCAGGAAGTCCGAGTGAGGGAGTCAGGCCACCCAAGATCATTGTCACTAACTTGGAGTGCTCAGCACGTGGAGATGTTGCCCCTCTGGCCGTGGAACTGCTCCGTGGCAGAGGGAGACCGCCCCCTCCTGTAGCAGTTGGCCATCGGGGACCAGGGCAGTCTGGGGTCAAAGGTCTGGCTGTTGCCAGAGAGTCCAGGAAGGGCATGCATGCCAGAGGTCAGCCGCCCACGCGGCCCAGAGCCCCTGAGGCCCTCCCTGTCACCCACCGCTCACCGCCACCAGCACTGCTATTCCTGCCGTGGCCCCTGGCCTCTGCTCCTCCAACTCCCTGGTGCGTTGTCCACTGCAGGGCAGAGAGCTTTTGGACACAGGATGGGAGGAGGGCCCCGGGCCAGGAGTGGACCATGCTTCCTCTGCAGCTGATCCACGTTGGAGGATATGCGGCCCACCATGGTGGCCGGGCAGCCTCAGGGAGCTCCGGGACTGGGCAGGACGGTGACTCTGATGACATCTCCTGGGCCAGAGTGTCCATCCTTTGGGTCCCGGCCACCGTGGAGTTTTACATGGGGGCGTAGGCAGGCCAAAGGGCTGTGGCACATGGGGCCCAGGAGGAAGCCCTGGGCAGAGACCAAGGCAGCTAGAACCATCGTCCCAGGAAAGACTTGGCCACGTGACGCCGGGATGGGAGGCTGGCAGAACCTCCGCCGCAGGGCCACTTCTCCCCATGCCAGAGGCTCTCGGTGAGGAAGGCTGCCCGGGTGACAGTGAGCCACGGGTGTGTGTGGAGCCCGACTGTGGGGAGCGTGATGCGTTTCCTTGCAGTTGGTGGCAGCAGCACCTGGGCACCCTCATGGTGCCCGGCTATGTTTGGTGGGACAGGTCATATCTGGAGTGTGACGTTCTTTGCAACACCTTGTGCTGGCATGGCAGTGGATGCGCTCGTGGAGAGGCTCCTTCAGGGTGGGTTGCCGGTGCCTGGCTGCTTCCCACAAGTCTGTATTGCCAGTTGGACTGCAGCGGGCACCAGCGGGCAAAATCCGGGTGGGACCAGGGTATGAGAATGGTGCTCAGACGAGTGGCAGGTGAGGCTTCAGGATGTGGGAAAGCCTTGCTGCCTGCTGGTCCAAGTCACATGTGGTTCCAGAGCAGTGCGTTTGGGACAGATTTAGGGATCCCGGGCCTAGAGATGGCTGGGTCCTGTGGCAGGCCAGGCAGTGTTCCCGGTCAGAAACTCAGCCTCCTGTGGCACCGAAGACCTGGGACGTGCTGTCCCGACCTGCGGGCAATTTTGGGCCAGGTCCCAGGGCCCCAGAGCTGCTGGCTGCGCCAGCTTCTGAGGGTGCCAGTGGGAGGTGGGGGGATGGGCGGGTGGCATGAGCGCATTGGGTCACCGCCTCATATGGCTTGCTTCTGAGCCTGCAGGAATGAGGGGGACATGATCTCCTGTAGGATGGGTTTGTGGTCAGCCCCTTGGGACCTGGGGTATCTTGAGGCCGGGGTGGGATTTCTGTATGGAGGAAGAGAGAGGATTGGGCCATGGCAGGGAGGACAGCAGAGTTGGGGCCCACCTGTTGGGAGGCCACTTGCCCCCACCCCGGACCCAGGGCTCATTGCTCCTGGGGTGATTGCCCTGCAGCCACGGGGAGTTCCCTCGGTTTGGCTCACTGATGCCGCTTCATGTCGCTGGGGTGTGCATCTCCTTGTTGGACCGAGTATGTGCTGGGTGCGTGGTGGGTCCCCCCGTGGGGGGAGGCTGGTTGGGGAGGTGCTCCCGCCGGGATCATACCCCACGGGGGAGGGCGAGGTTGCACGGATGCCCCTGGTGCTCGCTGGGGATGTGCCGCACGTGGGCCCTGTGTTCATTGCCTTAGGAGACTGTTGTTGCAGTACGTGGTCTAGGGACTCATTTCCATTAAAGGACACAGTGTACGGGCTGTCCCACATCTCGAACCAACAGCCTGCCCCTTCCCCTCCCACCACTTTCTCCCCTTCCTACCACCCTTTCCTCCGTTTCCCCCCGCCTGGCCCCGTGCCTGCATGCTTGGAGGCCTCAGTGTGTAGGCCTTGGTCCTCAGGCATGGGATCAGCCACCCCCCATCATAGGGAGAGGTAGAGCAGAGTGTCCCCACTGCGTGGCTCTGGTGTGGATGCCCACAGACGTGTCCCCGGGCTGAGGCCCTCCTGTCACCTCTCCCCATGTCCTAGGTGGAGTTGGCTGGACACGGGCGTCGGTGACCATCGGCGAGTCCCATTTGCCTGATCCACAATGCCCTGCCTGCGAGGCGAGGATGCCCCTGGAGAGGCAGGGTGTGTAGTCTGCGGTCACCTGGGAGTCGCCCGCATCTGCAGTAAGGGTCTCGCCCCTGCCACCACATGCCCAGGTCTTTCCTGAGGCCTCCTTGGCTGAGGATGGCTTCCCTGGCCACCTGGTGGCCTGGGCCTGGGTGTTCACAAGGGCCGACATGTCTGAACTCAGTGGCCATGTCAGGCTGGAGCCCGGTCCTTGTAACCTTCCATGTCCTGAGACGTGCTCGGATCGATGATGACTCCATACAAATGCATTCCTTGGAAATCTGAACAAAATGAGTGACGATCCCTACCGTCGTCCTCATCGGAACTGAGGTCCAGCACGTGGTTCCCCACCAGCAAGTCTGAGTGAGGGACCCAGGCCACCCAAGATTGTTGCCACTAACTTGGAGTGCTCGTCACGTGGGGATGTCACCCCTCTGGCCAGGGAACTGCTTTGTGATGGAGGGAGACCGCCCCCTCCTGTAGCAGATGGCCAGCGGGGACCAGGGCTATCTGGGGTCAAAGGTCCGGCTTCTGCCATCGAGCCCGGGATGGTTTGCGTGCGGGAGGTTGTCTGACCATGCAGCCCTGAGGCACTGAATCCTCCATTTGTAGGCATCAGTCCTCAGGCCTGGCACCAGCCCCCCATCGTAGGGCGAGGTGGAGCAGATTGTCCCCTCTTCGGGCTGTGGCTTGTTCTCCCGCAGATGTGTCCACCTCGCTGAGGCACTCCCTGTCACTTCTCCCCATGTCCCAGGTGGTGTTGGCTGGACATGGGTGTCATAGCCATCGGTGAGTCACATTTGCCTGATTCTTGATCCCTGGCCTGCCTGGAGAGGATAGCCCTTTAGAGCCATGGGGTGCGGTTTGCAGTTATCTGAGAGTAGCCTGTGTCTGCGGTAAGTGGCTCGCCCCTTTCACCTCCTGCCCTGGTCATTCCTGTGGCCTTCTGTACCAAGGATCGCTCCCCTGGCCATGCTGTGGCCTAGCCATTTGTTTTCATGAGGACCGATGTGCATGAACTCAGTGGCTGTCCCAGGCTGGAGCCCTACCCTTTTCACACTCCATGTCCTTAGATGTTCTCAGATTGGTGATGACTCCCTACAAATGCATTCCTTAGAAATCTGAACAAAATGAGTGCCAATCTCTACTGTCATCCTCATTGGAAATGAGTTCCAGCATGTGATTCTGCATCCAGGCCACCCGAGAACATTGCTGCTAGCTCGGAGTGCTTGGCACATTGAGATGTCACCCCTCTGGCATCTCCATGGGAACATCTCCATGGCAAAGGAAGACCTGTCCCCTCCCGTAGTGGATGGGGCCTCTGCCCCTCCCTTGCCCTTTTGCCTTGTCTGTTCCAGGGCTGAGAGGTTTTGGATACAGGATGGGAGGAGGGCCCTGGGCCAGGCATGGGGCATGCTTCCTCCTTAGCTGCTCTGCGTCAGAGTTCACACGGCCCACCATGCTTGCTGGGCAGGCTCAGGGGGCTCCGGGCCTGGGCAAGGTCGGTGACTCTGATTGCATCCCCTGGGCGAGTGCATCCACCCTGTAGACTTTGGCCAGTGTGTAGGTTTACAGGGAGGTGGGAGGGAGGTCACAGGGCTGTGGCACATGGGGGCCCTGAGGAAGCCCTGGGTAGAGACTGAGGCAGCTAGAACCATTGTCCCAAGAACAACCTGGCCTTGTGACATCAGGGTTTGTGTCTTGTGGATCCCCATGCTTGGGTTTTGGACAGGAGCCTGGAGGACTATCCAAGGCTAGGGGTGGGGCAGGCTTCTTCATCTGTTGCGTGGCAGAGACCACATGATATGCTGTTATATTTCCTTGTGGTTGTCTAGTATGTTTAGTGTCATTTGGGTCTTGATCTTTTTGCATTTCTGTCTACCCTGCCTGGGATGTTTCTTTGCCTCTTATTTCATTTTCCCCTTTAAATATGTATCTTCTTTTTTTTTTTTAATAAACATTTTTAAAATTTATTTTCAGAATAACAGTATTCATTGTTTTTGTACCACACCCAGTGCTCCATGCAATCCATGCCCTCTCTAATACCCACCACCTGGTTCCCCCAACCTCCCACCCCCCACCTCTTCAAACCCTTCAGATTGTTTTTCAGAGTCCATAGTCTCTCATTGTTCACCTCCCCTTCCAATTTCCCCCAACTGCCTTCTCCTAACTCCCCATGTCCTCCATGCTATTTGTTATGCTCCACAAATAAGTGAAACCATGTGATAATTGACTCTCTCTGCTTGACTTATTTCACTCAGCATAATCTCTTCTTTTTTTGAGTCTGCCTGTCATCTTCACTTGCTTAGATAGCATCACAGTATAAATGATTTTTTTCAACTTTTTACTTACTAGTTATGTTATAGTATTTGTGTGATTTTTCTTTCTCTCATCTTCACACTTTGTACTGCAAAATTTTTTGTCTTTTTTTCTTTTCCGTGTTTCCATATATGCTGTTTATTTTTTTAGTTTTTAGAAATCATGAATTTTTTAGTGACTTAGACTTTTTTTGTTTCATTTTGCATTTCTCCTTAAGATAATTTTATTTTTATGTGTATATTTCAGCTTTATTTTTACATCATATTATTGATCTCCAATAATTATGACTGTGAATCTTTAGCCAAATGATTTACTGTTATGAAATATTTATTTTCCTAAATATCTTGGTGTTGATATTTCCCAGTCTTTTTTGGATTTGTTTTTTCCAGTGGAGTATACTGTACTGTGTTTGTCATAATAACTGTGCTTTTAAATGTTTTTTGTACAGTTCAGGTAGCCATGTTCCTTCAATTGCTAGTGTTCTTACAGAGCTACTTTTGATGATGACAATCTCATGGTTTTGTGGTCTTGTTCTTTCAAGTGTAGTTGTTTCAAATGTTACCTGAGGCTCTCTGACCACATTTTATAAAATTTATATTTGGAACAATATATTCAGTAACTTTTTTAGTTTCCATGGAAGGTAGTAGATTTTATTGAAGTCTATCTCTCTCTCTTTTTTAAAGATTTTATTTATTTAACACAGAGAGACACAGAGAGAGAGGGTATACAAGGAGTGGGAGAGGGAGAGGGAGAAGCAGGCCTCCCGACAAGCAGGGAGCCCAATGCAGGGCTTGATCACAGGACCCTGGGATCACGACTGGAGCCAAAGGCAGATGCTTAACCAACTGACCCACCCAGGCACCCCTGAAGTGTATCTCTTATATTTAGGTCACACAATGTGTCATGATTCACATTCCCATATTTAAGATATTAATATTCAGATATATGATTACTCATTGTGAATTCAGGAAGCTTTATATAACCAATATATTATACTTTGATTAATTTCACTCATATTTAACTTTCTACGTATATACATATCTATCCTTCTATTACTTTCCATAGTCAATTATTTATAAAATGTTAATGGAATTGAACTTTTCTCATTTGTTTTCCAAATATCTTTTTTTACTGAAATGTCAGATGAATAATTTTTGTTTTTGTTGGTGAAATCATATTTTTACGTTTATATTACCAATGTAGTTTTCTGTTTGACTTTCATTATGTTATCATGTTTCTAATGATGTCATATTGAGAATCTTAATTTATCACGTTATTTTTGTGAATGTTTTTAGGTTTGTGAATGTTTTAGGTGAATGTTTTTCCAAGATTGGATAAAATCCATTGATTCATACTAAATTCTTTTAATATTTTCCTGTTTTGTCTACATGAATAATGAACCTATCTGGTGAAAATTTTATATCATTTTTAAAGTTTTTTCTTTTCTTTTTTTTAAAAGATTTTATTTATTTATTTGACAGAGGGAGATCACAAGTAAACAGAGAGGCAGGCAGAGAGAGAGAGAGAGAGGGAAGCAGGCTCCCTGCCGAGCAGAGAGCCCGATGCAGGACTCAATCCCAGGACCCTGAGATCACGACCCGAGCCGAAGGCAGCGGCTTAACCCACTGAGCCACCCAGGCGCCCCTCTTCTTTTTTTTTTTTAATACAAATTCTCCTTGTTGTCTGATGTTAGCTTTATTTTATTTCTACAGATCTTGTGGTTACAAAATAAATATGTTAATCATCACAAATTTTAAATCCTTGTGAGACTACTACATCATGATTTTTAATCTTTTTTGGCATCTGCTGATTTTCTCTTCTCTTTCTATTGTACTGTGAGGCATTATAATCTATTCATGCCTCTTTTTTAAAACTTCCAGTATTTTTGCTCTTTTCTTCTTAAAATATTTTAAAATATCATAGTAAGTTAATTTATATAGTTAAATTTAATTGTATATATGCAGAGAATTTTACTCTCTTTTGCTTGGTTGACAAATGTATGATATGTATTTTTTACTATAGTTCAAGGTGGACAGAAGCGGGTTTCATAAGTTTATCCTTTGATGTATTACATAAAGGAGCCCTTCTTATATGGTTCTGCCAAAATATCTTAAAATGCCAATGGAAATTCTCACATCAGTAAGCATTTTGTCCTGAAAACACTGACATTTCTCTCAGGGCATTGTGGCACTTCAATGACAATGAGACTCTGGCTATTCTAATCAGCAAGATTAGATCTGGATCATCAGTGATTCTGGTCTCCATGATCAAGTTAGTATGGTTCAGTGTCTCCTAGGGTAAGAAAATCCTGAGTGCTCAGTGTCTACCATGTATTTCATTCTGATGGTTGTTTCTATAAATGTTCCTGGATAAATTATGACTCCACAGATGGATCTTGTTGAAATACAAATGCAGTGAGTAACAAAAATAACTTCTATAAGCGAGGTCCAACCCATAGATCATGCTAAACAAAAATGTGAAGGGAAATTCAATTTGGTCCGCAAGTGTTACCAAAAAAAAAAAAAAAAAGTACTGTGGTATTTGAAAAATAACATGCTGGCATGTGCTAGAGGAAATAAACTGTAGAAAGGTCTATATAACCAATTGCAGAATGTTACTACAACTTTTGGCTGCCAGTATCTACAAGTCTACAAGACAAGTATCTATAAGTCATAAATAGATCCTGTGGGATCACCACTTAAATGATAAGTTCTGTGAGAAATATCTTTGCCTACCTTTGATCTATTTATATGTTTGAGTTGCCAGAGTCTTCTGAGTCATGATCAGTGTCTCTAGTGTGACTGGATTATTAAAATCCAAAGATACTATTAAATTTTATTTATCATTTTCTATTTAGTGGAACAATTGTGTTTAAACTGAAAAGTAGATACTCTATGTATAATCTTCATATTTTAATTTTAATTAACTATTCCAAATTTTAATTTGCTTCATATTTTAATTTCCCAGTCACTAGGGATGATTGGAATAGTTGTTTACACGTTTTCTTTTTTTTTTGTATACCTGAGCAAGAAATTTCATATACTTTCAAGTGATGGCTTCAACTACATGCCAGATTAAACATTTTTAGATGTGAGATGATTATATTTAAAATTATTGGATTCTTACAGAAATTTCATTGGCCACTTTCATATATCATCAATGGGTTTCTAATGTGTTTAGAGAGACACCCTAGTTATAATACATGATTTTGCATGAGCGTGCTGGGAAATTTTTGAGAAAAATATCTTAGAAGCAATTATTTCCATACTACTTTGATCAAAATTTGAGCATAGTCATTCTTGTCATCAGATGGTCCAATGACTATCCATTATGAATTCCTGTAACTTTTTATTCTAAATATTCCACTAGGAAAATTTTGTTTTGCAACTTCTCTGTTTTCCTATGTAATTT
Organism: Enhydra lutris kenyoni; assembly: GCF_002288905.1. Lineage (NCBI taxonomy): Eukaryota > Metazoa > Chordata > Mammalia > Carnivora > Mustelidae > Enhydra > Enhydra lutris. Next base: position 19,278 of record NW_019154258.1, read on the forward strand.
GTAGACTGAGTGTATTATTAGAATTCCATGGACTTTCATCACTGCACCAATGAAGTGCTTATTTTGAAATGCTCCCTTATCTGGAAAGGAAAGAAACAATTGACCCCTGATACAACACACAGTTTATAGTAAATTTATGTATCTCTCTTATTATTTTTTAAGTAATCAAAAATTTAATTGAGTTAGTGGACAGTTCATAAAACTATTATTAGCATTAATAATCCATTGGGTTATGTGAAACTTCAGTCTCCCTTATTTTTCATATTTTATTCTTTCCCCTACTTCAAATAATCAGAAACATCCTAGAGGTATAATAAATTAGTATATTTTTACATAAAGGTACATAGTAAGTCCTGTCTTTTGCCATTTTGGCAGATGGTCATATATACCTTTTAGATTTCCGCATTTATAATTTTACCACAGGCAAAAGTGGACCAAAAACTGGGTTTCATATAGGTGTTTTATTCCTTCTCCTTGATGTATGACATGAAGAAAAGTATTGAGAATAATTCTGCCTCCCATGTTAAGGGCCATTGGGAATTCTAACATCAGTAAGCATTTTGTCCTGAAAGTGCTGACATACCTCTTAGTGAATTGTAACACTCCAATAAAACTGGCTATGCTAGTCAGCCATGAGGCCGGGTCAGCATTTCCCAGGTTGATAGAATCCTGATTGCTCTAGTGTCTGTCACATCTCTCTTTCTAAATATCTATTTTATAAATATGCCTCTATCAGTAAAGTCTTCAAAAATGGGTCTTATAGAAATCTGAACAAAATGAGTAACAAATCGCTTCTATAAGCTGAACTCCAGGATAGGGACCATGCAAGGCATACACTCTGGAGAATTCAGTTGATGAGGTAGTAGTACCAACAGAGTATTTGAAGGCTAACCAGAATGCATAAATTAAAGGAAAGTAATTATATAGTTGTCTACAAGTATCTAATTGTTGGGGAAAATGGCAACATTTTATTTTCTGCATGGGTAGCATCTATGTACTCATAGTAAACAGACCATGGATAACCAACTCATGAATAATGAACTCAATGGAGAATGGCTGTACATACCCTTAAGTCATTCATGCTATTTTCTTAGATTACTCTTCTGAATGAGGAGCAGTATATTGAGATCTATTAGAGAACCTATTTGAAAGAACTTATGGGTCTCATTTGTCCTTTATCTTAAGTAGAACAAATGAATGATGATTTTAGAGTTGTTTTTATTCCTGTGACTGTTTTAGAATGCATTCTATTTAGATTGGTGTTAGAGTCATGGGAAGTGGAATAGCTTTTTTTTTTTCTTCTTATCATCCAAGGGGCAATTTTCTAGACATTAGAGTAAAGGATTCAGGTAGATAGTACATGAAACATTTTTTAAATAATAAAATAAATTAAATTCTCATTCTTGGTATTCAAGATATATTTCACTGGCTGATATTTCTTCAGCTGATTTTATAAGTATTTAAAGGTGGATTATAGTCATAATGGATGACACTAAGGGGGATAATTGGGGAAGTTTTGACACCAGTGTCTTCCAAATAAAAGATGACTTTCTATGCTACGCTGTTTCAAGGAGTGAGTATAATTTTCTTGTCAGATAGTTTGTCTCATGCGTATCTATATATTCAATTCCTTAGAACCTGTTAATTATAGATATTTAATTAGGAAGGTTTTCTTTTCAATGCTTCCCCCAAGCATTATTGTTTGGAAATGACATTGAAATTGCCTGAAATTGTTCTTTCCACACCACTGGAAATGTTGATGTTGTTACTTTTACAAATATCCCTTTCTAGAAATGCCCAGAACACTGATTTCCAAAGATAACATTACAACTTTTTTGTGGCTTTTTTAAAAATTTAGTTTCTTTTCAGTGTAACAAATTTCATTGTTTATGCACCACACCCAGTGCACCATGCAATACGTGCCCTCCATTATACCCACCACCAAGCTCACCCAACCTCCCACCCTCCTCCCTTTCAAAACCCTCAGATTGTTTTTCAGAGTCCATAGTTCGTCATGGTTCATCACCCCCTCCAATTTCTCTCAACTCCCTTCTCCTCTCCATCCCTCCATGTCCTCCGTGTTATCCCTTATGCTCCACAAATAAGTGAAACCATATGATAATTGACTCTCTCTGCTTGACTTATTTCACTCAGCATAATCTCTTCCAGTCCCATCCATGTTGATACAAAAGCTGGATGTTCATCCTTTCTGATGGAGGCATAATACTCCATAGTGTGTATGGACCACATCTTCCTTATCCATTCATCCATTGAAGGGCATCTTGGCTCTTTCCACAGTTTGGCAACCGTGGCCATTGCTGCTATAAACATTGGGGTGCAGATGGCCTTTCTTTTCACTACATCTGTTTCTTTGGGGTAAATACCCAGTAGTGCAATTGCAGGGTCATAGGGAAGCTCAATTTTTAATTTCTTGAGGAATCTCCACACTGTTCTCCAAAGTGGCTGCAAGAACTTGCATTCCCACCAGCAGTGTAAGAGGGTTCCCTTTCTCCACATCCTCTCCAACACAGGTGGTTTCCTGTCTTGCTAATTTTGGCCATTCTAACTGGTATACGGTGGTATCTCAATGTGGTTTTAATTTGAATCTCCCTGATGGCTGTGATGAGGAACATTTTTTCATGTGTCTGATAGCCATTTGTATGTCTCTCAACTTTTAATAAATTTATTTTTCATGGATCACTCATTTATTTTTTTTAAATTTTTATTTAAATTCTGGTTAGTTAACATCAGTGTACTATCAGTTTTGGCTGTACAATATAGTGATTCTACAGTTTCATACAACACCTGTTGCTCATCACAGCAAGTGCACACCTTTTTTTAACTAGTTAATAATTGTTTTTGCAAAAGTTCTGTGAAACTAACCAGGGTGAGGTTTAATAATTTTTGGAGTCATCTGGGGCTTCTGTCTCGCTTATTTCCAGAAATAATATCAGAAAAAATCCTAGTAAAGTAGCAAATTAGTATATTTTATATGCAGGCAAATAAGGAACCATTCAGTCTTTTCCATGGTGGACAAATGGACATGTATACTTCTCATATTTTCTTATTTTTACTCTACTTTCACAGGCCAATGGAAACTAAAATCTTGGTTTATTATGAATAAAAAAATGATCCCTTCCTCTTGAAATGTGAAAAAGAAGAAAATATTGGGAATAATCATCCCATCTCATCCTCAAGAGCCAATAGGAATTCTACTGCCAGTAAGCATTTTGTCCTGAAGATACTGACATTTCTCTTAAGACACTATAACACTTCTATTACAGTAAGACTCTGGCTGTGCTAGTCAGCCATGAACCAGATCATTAACTGTGATGACTGGTCTCCATGAATAAAAACTATGGTTTAGTATGTCCCAGGGTGAAGTAATCGGGAGTGCTCAATGTCTGCCACATATGTCAGAATCAAGTTTTTTTTTTTTTTAAATGTGTCTGGATTTTTTATTCTTATTGAAGTCCAAACATAATTAGTGAAAAAGTTGCTTCTGTGAACTGAGGTCCAGCACAAGAGATCATGCTAGGCAAAATGTGGAGGGAGTTTCAGTTTGGTCAGCTGGTATGACCAATAGGAAATATAGTAATTGAATTCTACCCTGATTGCATATATTAACAGTACTGAATTATACAAGGATCTTTCAATATCTAATTTAGGAACAACATGGCAACTCTTTGAGTGCTGGGCTGGCAGCCTCCATACATTCGTAATAACCAGACCCTGGAGAACCAACATATGAGGAGACAAACAAATAGTAAATGATTATGCCTACCTTTGAGCCATTCACACATTTCTCTTACAAGCCAAAATCTTTAGAGTGAAGAGCAATTGACAGATCGACTAGATCATCAAGGTAAAGGATATGAGTCTTTACTTATTTATCTCTTAAGTAAAAGAAATACGGAAGTTGAAAAGTAATTTCCATTTGTCAAAACATTTTAATTTCCTTGCTGATAAGGTCACAAGAATTAGATTATTCTTTTTCCCCCTGTCTCCCAATCAGAAATGTTCTAGACATTTGAGCTATGGACTCAAGTAGACGCTGCACTAAACATTTTTAATTATAAAATGTTTGCATTTTCAATCTTGGTGTTTTGGGTAGATTTTATTGCCTAATATTCATATTTTGTTAGTGAATTTCATATTTAGTGTTGAAAGGGAGATCCTAGTTTTAATGCCCAGTGCTGATGGAGGCCATTTGGGGAAACTTTGGAACAAACGTCTTGTGATCTTCAACACTACCCTGTTTCAATTAGTGAACGTATTTTTTCTTGTTATTTAGAGAGTCAGGTGAATATATATGGTTTATTTTTTATAACTTGTTGCTAGTAAACTTTCAATTATAGTGGTTTTGTTTGTCAACTTCCCTAATTTCCCAGTATATTTTATAGATTATAAGTGATAATTGAAATTGGCGATAAAATTTCTACCACTGCTCCAATGAACTGCTGATTTTGTCATTGTTACTACTTCTCTTCTATGAGAATAAGCAGAACAGTGTACTCCAGAGTAACTTTACAATTTTTAATTAAATTTAGTATTTATTATAATTTAGGTTATTTCTTGTTTATTGTTGGCAAACAAGATTACAGATTAACTTTAAAGAGTCTCTTAATCCAAAAATGTGAAGCCTATTTTTTCTGGGTTATCTGAGGCTTCTGTGTATATTTCCCCCAGGATTTATATGCTTTCTCTTTTAAATTACATCAGAAGGGCCTACTTGAAAAATAGTATTATGATATAGTTATGCATAGTAAACCTCTTGTGTTATGAATGATACCAGTGGACATGTATACTTCTTATCTTTCCATAATTTTATTCTATGCTAACTTCAGCATGGGTATATAACTTGGTTTCATATAAAAGCTTTTGTTTCTTTTCTTTTTTTAATGTACAGCTTTTATTAAATTTCTTTTCAGCATAACAGAATTCATTGTTTTTGCACCACACCCAGTGCTCCATGCAATATGTGCCCTCCATAATACCCACCACCTGGCTCCCCCAACCTCACACCTCCTGCCTCTTCAAAACCCTCAGATTGTTTTTCAGAGTCCATAGTCTCTCATGGTTCACCTCCCCTTCCGATTTCCCTTAACTCCCTTCTCCTCTCCATCTCCCCATGTCCTCTGTGTTATCCCTTATGCTCCACAAATAAGTGAAACCATATGATACTTGACTCTCTCTGCTTGACTTATTTCACTCAGCATAATCTCTTCCAGTCCCATCCATGTTGATAAAAAAAAAGCTGGGTATTCATCCTTTCTGATGGAGGCATAATACTCCATAGTGTATCATGTACTCCATACATGATCTTTCTATGTATCTAGACCACATCTTCCTTATCCATTCATCCTTTGAAGGGCATTTTGGTTCTTTCCACAGTTTAGTGACTGTGGCCATTGCTGCTATAAACATTGGGGTACAGATGGCCCTTCTTTTCACTACATCTGTTTCTTTGGGGTAAATACCCAGTAGTGCAATTGCACGGTCATAAGGAAGCTCTATTTTTAATTTCTTGAGGAATCTCCACACTGTTCTCCAAAGTGGCTGCACCAACTTGCATTCCCACCAGCAGTGTAAGAGGGTTCCCCTTTCTCCACATCCTCTCCAACACACGCTGTTTCCTGTCTTGCTAATTTTGGCCATTCTAACTGGTATACGGTGGTATCTCAATGTGGTTTTAATCTGAATCTCCCTGATGGCTAGTGATGAGGAACATTTTTTCATGTGTCTGATAGCCATTTGTATGTCTTCATTGGAGAAATGTCTCTTCATATCTTCTGCCCATTTTTTGATATGATTATCTGTTTTGTGTGTGTTGAGTTTGAGAAGTTCTTTATAGATCCTGGATATCAACCTTTTGTCTGCACTGTCATTTGCAAATATCTTCTCCCATTCCTTGGGTTGCCCTTTGTTTTGTTGATTGTTTCCTTTGCTGTGCAGAAGATTTTGATCTTGATGAAGTCCCAAAAGTTCATTTTCAATTTTGTTTCCTTTGCCTTTGGAGACATATCTTGAAAGAAGTTGCTGTGTCTTATATCGAAGAGGTTACTGCCTATGTTTCTTTTGAGACATGAAATGAAGGAAAGTTTTGGAAGGAATTCTGTATCCCATCCTCAAGGGCCAGTGGGAATTTTCCTGGTGGTAAGCATTTTTTTTTTTTCTGAAGGTACTGTCATTCCTCTCAGGGAATTATAACCTCTACTGATACAATTTTGGCTAAGCTCATCAGTCATGAGGCTAGATCCTTGACTGTAGTGGCAAGTCTCCATAACTGAATAGTATGGTTCAGTGTGTCCTAGGGAAACAGAATCCTGAGTGTTCAGTATCTGCCATATATCTCAGGATTAAAATCCCTTTTGCAAATGTGCTTAGATGAATGATGGCATCACAAATAAGTCTTGTTGAAATCTGAATAAAATGAGTGACAAAAATCACTTCTATAAGCTGAGATCCAGCACAGGGAGCATGATAGTAGGCAAAAAAATGTGAAAGAGAATTCAATTTGGTCAGCAAGTGGTACCAAATAAAAAGGATTATGGCACTGGAAAGTTAGCATGCTATCAAATGCTAGAGGACATGAATGGTACATGAATAACCACTGTGGAATGACATAGCAACTCTGAGTACTTGCCTGATAGCCTTCATACACCCACAGTAAGCAGTATATGCAAAAACATGAGTAGTGAATACTGGGAAATGGCTGTGTCTAGTCTTGAGCCATTTACACCATTTTCTCAGTCACAGTCATTTGTGAGAATCAACATATTTAGGTCTTATTATATAGTCAGTCAGAAATAAATTATTCTTTTTTTTGCTTGCCATTTATCTCTTAAATATAATATGAGGAAGTTAAAGAGTAAGCAGATCATGTTTATTGGACGATCTTACTATGTTTTAATTTGCTTTTTAGGCTAGTTTCAAGAGTAGAACTTCTTTTTTCTTTTTTCTCCTCACTCAGGGAGAAATTTTCCAGATAGGTGATGGCAGATTAAATTAGATATTTCACTAAACATTTTAACATGAAAAGATTAAATTTCCAAATCTTGGAATTTTATGTTGACGTCATTGCCTAACATTCATATTCCATCAGTGGGTTTATGTGTATAAAGATAAGTTATAATTTTAGTGAGTAATGCTTGGGAGGTGGGCTTTGGGTCAGCTTTGAGACCAAAGTTTTAGAAAATTTGATTTTCTATACTACTTTTTTCCTGAGAAAAGAATAATTTTTCTAGTTATGTAGATGGTCAAGGGAACATCTTTGATTCCTTAATTATCTATTATCAGTAAACATTCAACTGGGAAGACTTTGTTTCACAAATTTTTAAATTTCCTGGGTTTTTGTGGAATGTGATTTTTTTGAATTGCATAGAATACTCATCACCATAACAAAGAAATGCTGATTTTGTCATTTTTATCAGTTCCTGTTCTCTGAGGTGGACCAAAACAATGGATTCCAAGAGTAACAACCAATTTTAAATCAGTATACTTTTATGGCTTATTTTAAAATATTTTTCTGTAGTCAAATAGATAATTGGTTTTGTGAAGTATCTGTTAATCTAAGCAATGTGAGTTATTATTTATCTGGTGAAGTGTGAAATATTTTGTCTCTTTTATTTTCAGGATTTTTATGACTTCTCTCTTTGAATAATAGCAGAAACATCCTAGTAAAGTAATATGAGTTCATTTGATAGGAAGGTATATTATAATCTCTTCTGTATTATGCATGTTTGACAAATGGACATCACATCTTTCCATATTTTACTCTATTTCAACAGGTTGACATGAACCACTATCTGGGTCTCATATGAATTTATTCCTTCTTCTTGAGAGAATTCCATTGGGGGGTGTCCCTGATGTCTCAGTTATGCATCTGTGTTTGGCTCAGGTCATGATCCTGGAGTCCCAGATTCGATCATGTCCCACATCAGGATTCTTGCTCAGTGGGGAATCTGCTTCTTCCCTTCCCTCTGCCCCTCACATGCTGCTTCTCTTTCTCTCACTCTCTCTCTCTCTCTGTCAAATAAATAAATAAAATCTTTTTAAAAAGAGAATTCCATTAAGAATTCTAACATCAGTAAAAATTTTGTCCTGAAAATACTGGCATTCCTCTTGGGATACTCTAACATTCATATGATAGTAAAATTCTGACTGTACTAATCAGTTGTTAGGCTGTCATTGACTGTGATGACTAGTCTCCATGATTAAGTAGTACAGGTCAGTGTGTCACAGGGAGAGAGAATCTGGAGTGCTTAGTGTCTGTCACATATCTTAGGATCAGTATCCTTTTTATAAATGTGACTGGATCAATGAACTCAAAAATGGATTTCACTAAAATCTGAAAAAAAAAATGAGTGACAGAAACAATTCTTTGAGCTAAGGTCTACCAAAGGACCATATGAGGCAAAAAATATGGATAAAGTTCAGTTAATGAGACCAGCTAGTTCTGTGGTATTTGAAACCTAAACTTATTGCATACATTAGGAGAAAAGGATTATACAGAGATCTATAAATATCTGATTTAGAAATGACATGGTAAGTCTTTGAGTGCTTGGCTGGCAGCATGCATACACTCATAATAATCAGACACTGGGGAACCTGCACATGAGTATTGAGACTGATGAGTCACATTTTTGTCTACCTTTAAGCCATTCATATGATTTCCTTAGATGCTGCAGTCTTGTGAGTGAGGCATAGTCCATTGAGGTCAAACAGATAATTCAAAAGATATTATAATTAATTAGTTGCCAATTATTTTTTAGATAAAGGAAACATAATAGAAGCTGAACAATGGTTTGTATTTATGGGAATATCTCAGTGTTTTAATTTGCTTATTAACCCAGTCACAATAATTCATACAACATTTTTTTCTTGTCACTCAAAGAGAAATTGTCTAGACATTTGAGTGATGGATTCAAGTATATACTGTATTAAATATTTTTTTTTAGAAGAGAGGGGGTGGGGGGTGGGCTAGCCAGGTGATGGGTATTAAGGAGGGCACATGTTGTGATGAGCACTGGGTGTTATACACAACTAATGAATCATTGAACACTACATCAAAAACTAATATTGCACTATCTGTTGGCTAACTGAACAAAATAAAAAAAAATAAAAATAAATATTTGTAACTGTGAAATTATTGCCAGTTACTTCCAAATCTTGGAATTTTATTGGTTAATATTGATATTCCTTCAGTCTTTTTCCTTCTGTTTAAAGGAAGGTCGTTGGAGAAACTTTGACTAGGTCTTAAAACAAATTACTTTCTATACCATTCTATTCCATGGAGCAGGGTACTTTTTATTCTTGTCATATACTGATCATTGAACGTATATGATTAATTGCTTATAAGCTTTTGTCAATAAACTTTGAATTTGAAAGTTTTTCTTCCTTAGCTCCTCTGATTGTCCCTGTGGTTTGTAGGTTGGGAGTAAGATGGCAGTTGCATGGAATTCTTGCCACTTCACCAAAGAATACTTAATTTTGTCACTTTTACCAACTCCCTTATCTGAGAAGAAATAATGATGCACTCTTAAGGTAATACCTAAATTTTTATGAACTTTTTCCTCGGTTATCTTTATTATTTGTTTAAGTAATCAAGAATTAATATTGTATAGAGTCTGTCAATTTAAACACTGTGAGGCTTTAATAATCTAGATTCTTCAAGATTTTTGTTCATTTTTTTCTGGAATTTTTTCAGTTTCTCAGTCTTTCCATTAATGCCTAGTAATTACTGTTAGGCACAGAAATGATGGCAAGGTTATTTCTCACTGGTGTTGCAGTGTTCGTACCAAAAAGTGTGCTTATCCAAATGCCATTAGTACTTAGCAGTGTATATTTGTGAACACCACACTAAAAATAGAATTAGAAGTATTTTAGTTTTAATTTAAGAGAGTTCAGTGTCTGAGTTTTCTGTATACTCTGAACCCCTCTAGTCTGTGTCATATGTATTGTGCCTGTGTGAGCCCTGCATGCATTGCTGTGACCACACTGTGTAATTAGGTGTAGCATAACCCTATGTGTCCTCTGCAAATTGCCATGTTCCTGAGCTCAAGCAGATTAAGTGCTGTAAGTAATTTTTAAACAACTGGCCTTTATTTCCCTATAATGGCTTTTTGTGATTTCGTCCTCTCCAAATCACTGGATCATCTTTGAGGATAAAATAATTCTGAGGTTGAGTTACTGGAAATATATGTGCATTGTTGTGATTGAAATTTTCACCAGACCAACATTTTCTTGGAACTTCAAGCATACTCAGATACTCTGGTTGCTCATTTAATTTGTATGGCAGAAAATGTTGGACAAAATTTGCTCTGATGGAGGCTAGAAATTAACACAATTAATATATTTTTGGAATATCATTAGAAACATCCTAGGATAGCAGTATATTAGGTTATTCAATAAGAGGCACATTATTGAACCCTCCTATCTTGTGCCTCTGGCAGACTAATGAACATATTTATTTCTCATCTTTCTATGTATTTACTCTATCCCCACAGGTCAATGAGGATAAAGCTCAGGTTTCACACAAAAATGTTTTTCCTTACCCTTGAGATATGACACCATCCTCAAGGGCCAGTAGGAATGCTCAATAATTTTTAGTTAGCATTTGTCCCTAAAATATTGATCTTTCTTTTAGGGATTATGTAATACTCCAGTTATCATTAGGTACTCTATGATAGTCAGCTAGAAAACATGAATCATTAATGTTGGGGCTGGTCTCCATGACTGAATAGGGTCTGTTTCCCAGAGTAATGAATTCCAGAGTACTCAGTTTCTTTTGTTTTCTGAGGTACACAATATCCTATTTTAGGAACTTATATGTATCAGTGGTGACTGTAATTGAGGTCATTGAAAAATCTGAAAAAAATAAGTTATGCAATTGTTTCTGTGAAATTGAGGTCCATCACAGATATCCATTGTAGAGAAAATATATATAAGAAGGAGATTTGTGTTTTCATTTGTGTGGTACCAGCAATAACTGCAGTATTAGAAAACCGAGGTGCTGATTTTTTAAAAGATTTCATTTATTTATTTGACAGACATATGAGAGAGGTAATGCAAGCAAGGAGAGTGGGAGAATGAGAAGCAGGCTTCCCACTGAGCTGTGAGCCTGGTACAAGGCTTGATTTCAGGGCCCTGGGATCATGATCTGAGCCAAAGGTAGACACTTAATGCCTAAGCCACCCAGGTGTCCCATAAGCTGCTGAATTCTTAAGACGATGAAGTAGTAGGGGGATTCTATGCTTGCCTCATTCTTCAAACACAGCTAGATAGATATCAATCATTCTGAATACCCAATAAATTCATCTGAGGACTGAGAATGAACTGCATATATGGGGGAGGGGAATGGCCACATTGTGGAAGGTAGGAGCTGTGGAGAGTTGATTTGGGGGAGAAAAGAATTGCAGGTGCTGCAGAGGTGATGGAGCCCTGATCACAGAGAGAGGGGAGAGTGAGAGAGAGAAAGAGAGGAAGAAAGAGTGAGCACAGTATACAGGGAGTTGCACAAGAAAAACTCTTCCCGAAAACCATTTACTGAGAAAAGGAGAAGGGCTGACTGTCACAAGATTTTACAAGCAGTGGAGCTGAAAGTCTGAAGCTTTAGAAGTCTATGCTATCACAAGAGTCATGCCTGACAGGCTTAGGAGTGCTCCTGTGGAGAAGGAGGGCAGAAGCCCAAGAGGAGACAGCATCTATGGATCCCCTAAGTCACACTAAAAGAGGCAGTACCTTTGGGAAATACAGCCCTCTGTCAGGACAAAAAAGATGGCAGGCGTGATTAAGCAAATCTTTAATTAGCGTACCAGCAGAGGCATCTCCTGAAGGCAGCTAACCTGGAAACCATCTTTTTGCTGTGCTTTACCATAAACTCTGAGCCCCTATGTGGTCATGTGACTACTTTTCTGGGACAAATGGCACCAACCGCACCACAGCAAGACCCTAACTCAGAGGATCAGTGTGAGTATGAGTTGTGCTGGGTCACTAAAATTTGGAGTCTTGAAACCCAGCCATGTGACTGAGATAAAACACAGAAGCACTGTGCTGCCAGACAGACAGCTAGCTCAGACACACACAGGGTGAAAGCAGGGTTCTGATGGAAACCAGGACATAGGAGGGGAAAGAATTTGCTCTTCTGTGAGGGCTTCCTGAATAGCTGCAGGTGTGAACTCCTCTCTCTGGGGACACGAGAGTGGGATGACAACCTTTCCCCCCAAATCTATCAGTACAGACATATTTTAGTGAACAGCATAGTACCCCCAGTGGAGGCTGGAGCTATTTAAACCAATGCCAATCTCACTGTGCCCTGTGGATGCATCTTTTTTTTTAATTTAAATTTTAATTTAAGTTTATGTTTTAGAGTGAGAGGGGTTGGGGTGAAGGGCAGAAGGAGAAGGAGAGAGAGAATCTTAAGCAGGTACCACATCCAGCACAGAGCCAAAGCAGGGCTTGACCTCATGACCATGAAATCATGATGTGAGCCAAAAATCAAGAGTTGGTTGCTTAACCAACTAAGCCACCAAGGTGCCCCTGCAGGCCAATCCTTACTAGGTCAAGTCTGCCTGAGAATCAGGACAGTAGGTCCATCCCCCAGAAGACCTGCACAGCACAACCACCCAGACACACACACACACACACACACACACACACACACACACATCAATTCTACTGGTCATGAAGTGCTGCAAATCTTCAGCTATAGGCAAAGTAGAATTTAGCCTTTTCTAACAAGCAGACCAAAACATACCCAATTAAAACTTACCACACAGATGACTGGGTCCAAACACGCCCCACTGAAGGCAACTTCCTGAAGCACAAGGCCTAGACAGAATATGACCTCTTTTTAATATAGCCATTACTTTCAAGAGCAAGAAACATAACAGGTTCCCTTAACATACAGAAGAAAGAGGTCTAGGCAAAATGCCAGATGGAGAAATTTATCCCTAAACAAGGAACAAGAAGCAATCACAGCCAGTGTCTAATCAAAACAGAAGTAAGTAATATACATGAATGATAATTAAAAATAAACAATAATAAAGATTGTAGCTGGGATAGAAAAAACATAGAAGACTCTAGGAAGTCTTACTGCAGAGATAAAGGAACTAAAAACTAGTCAGGCCAAAATAAAAAAATGTTATAACTGAGATGCAAAACCACCTGTATTGGCAAGGATTGGAGAAGCAGAGAAATTAGTCAGTGATATAGAATATAAAATTATGGAAAAAATGAAGCTGAAAGGATGAAAGAAAAATATTGCATCATGAATGTAGACTTAAGGAACTCTGTAAGTCCATAAAGAGTAATAACATTCATATCACAGGAGTCCCAGAAGAGGGAAAAAGAGGGGCAGAAGGTTTATTTGAACAAATTATAGCCAAAAACTTCCCTAATCTGGGGATAGAAACAGACATCCACATCCAGGAGGCACAGAGAATTACCATCAAATTCAACAAAAGCCAGCCATCAAGACAAATCACAGTAAAATTGGCAAAATACACAGAAAAGGAAAGAATATTGAAAGTAGCAAGGGGAAAATGTCTTTAACCTATAAGGGAAGACAAATGAGGTTTGCAGCATGTCTGTCCACAGAAACGTGGCAAACCAGAGAAGAGTGGCATGATACATAAAATGAGCTGAATAAGAAAAATATGGAGCCAAGAATACTTTATCCAGCAAGGCTAACATTCAGAATAGAAAGAGAGACTCTTAGCTATAGAGAATTAAGTGAGGATTGATGGTGGGAAGGTGGGTGGGGAAATGGGCTAAGTGGGTAATGGGCATTAAGGAAAACTCTTTTTTTTTTTTTTTTAAAGATTTCATTTATTTATTTGACAGACAGAGATCACAGGTAGGCAGAGAGGCAGGCAGGGAGAGAGGAAGGGAAGCAGGCTCCCTGCTGAGCAGAGAGCCCGACGCGGGACTTGATCCCAGGACCCTGAGATCATGACCTGAGCCGAAGGCAGCGGCTTAACCCACTGAGCCACCCAGGCGCCCCGCATTAAGGAAAACTCTTATAATGAATGCTGAGACTTACACGTAATGATGAATCACTGGATTCTACTCCTGAAACTAATACTACACTGTGTGTTAACCAACTTGAATTTAAATACAAACTTGGGAGAAAATGAACATAAAGAAAAAGGAGAGATAAAGAGTTTCCCAGACAAATAAAAACTAAAGTAGTTCCCAGACCAATAAACCAGCCCTGCAAGAAATATTAAAGGGGGCCATTCAAATGTGAAAGAAAGATCAAAATCAACAAAGAAAGGAACAGAGAAAACCTCCAGAAACACCAATGTTACAGATAATACAATGGCACTAAGTACGTGTCTATCACTAATCATCCTAAATGTAAATGGACTAAATACTCCAATCAAAAGACATAGGGTATCTGAATGGATAAAAGGATAAGACTCATCTATATATTGCGTACAAGAGACTCACTTTAGACCCAAAGAAGCCTCCAGATTGAAAGTGAGAGGATGTAGAACCATCTATCATGCCATAGGACATCAAAAGAAAGCCAGAGAAGCAATACTTACATTAGACAAGCTAGATTTTAAACCAAAGAATGTAATAAGAGATGAAGAAGGACACTATATCATAATTAAAGGGTATATCCAACAAGAAGTTCTAGCAATTGTAAATATTAATGCTCCCAACTTAGGAGTAGCCAAATATATAAATCAATTAATAACAAACATAAAGAAACTCAATGACTTATTACGGTAATACTAGGGGACTGTAACACCCCTCTTACAGCAATGGACAGATCATTTAAGCAGAATACCAACAATGAAGCAGAGGTACTTAACGGATATATCCAGAACATGTTATCCTAAAGCAGCAGAATATATATTCTTTTCTAGATCACATGCTACATTCTCCAGAGCAGAACACATACTGGGTCAAGTGCAAAAGGATGTATAAGTACAATAAGATTAAGGTCACACCATGCATATTTTCAGACCATATTTTCAGACCACAATGCTATGAAATTTGAAATCAATCCACTCCCCCCACACACACCAAAAAATAAAGTTGGAAAGGCACAAATACATGGAGGTTAAAGAATAGCCTACTAAAGAATGAATGGGTTAACCAGGAAATTAAAGAAGTAATAAAAAATACATAGAAGCAAATGACAATGAAAACATGATAGTCCAAATTCTTTGGAATTCAAAGGGACATGTATAGCAATACAGGACTACCTGGTGGCCAGTTTGTTGAGCATCTGCCTTTGGGTCAGGTCATGATCCTAGGGTCCTGGGATCAAGTCCCACATTGGGCTCTGTGCTCAGCAGGGAGCCGGCTTCACCCTCTGTCTGTTCTGCCTCCAGCTCTCTGTGCTTCTGCTCTCTCTCTCTCTGACAAATAAATAAATAAAATCTTAAACAAACAAAAAAGTCTCAGATATACAACCTAACCTTACAACTGAGGGAACTAGAAGAGGAAGAGCAAATAAAACATAGACAACAGAAGAAGGGAAATAATAAAGATGAGAGAAGAAATAAATGACATAGAAACAAGCTGTAGAATAGATCAACAAAACTAAGATCTTGGTCTTTGAAAGAATTAACAAAATTGATAAACTCCTAGCCACTTATCAAAAAGCAAAGAGAAGGGAACAAAATAAATAAAATCATTACTTTAGGAGAGATCATAACTAACACCATAGAAATACAAACAATTATAAGTTATGAATAATCATATACCCATAAACTATAGGCAATCTGGAAGAAATGGATAAATTGTTAGAAACATGAAAACTACCAAAACTGAAACAGGAAGGAATAAGAAATTTGAACAGACCCATAACCATCAAAAAATTGAATTAGTAATCAAAAATTTCCCAACAAACGAAAGTCCAGGAGCAGATGGTTTCCCAGGGGAACTCTACCAGACATTTAAAGATGAGTTAATACATTTTCTTCTCAATCTGTTCCAAAAAATTCAACTGGAAGGGAAACTTCCAAACTCATTCTACAGGCCAGTATTACCTTGATTCCAAAACCCACAAAAACCCCCCACTAAAAAGGAGAATTACAGACCAATATCCCTGATGAACACAGACTTAAAAATTCCCATTGAGATATGAGCAGATCTAATCCGAGAGTACATTAAAAGAATTATTCACCATGGTCAAGTGAGATTTATTCCTGTGCGTCAGGAGTGGTTCAATATCTGCAAATCAATCAGCGTTATACACCACATTAATAAAAGAATAAGAACCTTATGATCATCTCAAAAGATGCATACAAACCACTTGATAAAATATAGCATCCATTCTTGATTAAAACCATCAACAAAGTAGGGATAGAGGTAACGTACCTCAACATCATAAAGGCCTTATATGAAAAAACCACATCTAATATCCTCACTGGAGAAATCTGAGAGCTTTGGTTCTAAGGTCATGTAGAAGAGAGAGATGTCCTATTTAACATAGTACTGGAAGTCCTAGCCTCAGCAAAAAATACAACAAAAAGAAATAAAAAGCATTCAAATTAGTAAGGCAAAAGTAAAACTTTCACTATTCACAGAAGACATAATAGTCTATGTAGAAAACCTGAAAGACTCCATCAAAAAAATTGTGAGAACTGATACAAAACTTCAGCTAAGTCTCAGGATATAAAATCAGTGTACAGAATTCAGTTGCATTTCTATACAGCAATAATGAAGCAGCAGAAATAAAACTCAAGGAATCAATCCCTTTTACAATTACACAAAAACCAAAAGATACCTAGGAATAAGCCTAGTCAAAGAGGTAAGACTCTGTAAACCATATAAAACATATGAAAGAAATTGAAGATAACACAAAGAAATGGAAAAACATCTCATGTTTGTGGGTTGGAAAAATAAATATTGTTAAAATGTCTATATTACCCAAAGCAATCTACACATTTAATGCAGTCCCTCTCAAAATACCACCAGCATTTTTCACAGAACAAGAACAAAAAAATCCTAAAATTTGTGTGGAACCACAGAAAGATCCTGAGGATCATTCTTAAAAAAAGAAAAATTCTAAACTTGTAGCTATATTACAAAGCTGTAGTCATCAAGATAATATGGCTCAGACACAAAAACAGACACACAGATCAATGGAACAGAAGAGAAAACCCAGAAATGAGCCCACACTTGTATGATCAATAATCTTTGACGAAGCAGGAAAAGATATCCAATGGAAAAATAGTCTTGAATAAATGTTGGAAAAACTGGACTGCAGCATGCAGAACAATGAAATTGGACCACTTTCTTACACCATACACAAAAATAAATTTAAAATGGTTGAAAGTCCTAAATGTGACAAAGGAAACCATCAAAATCCTTAAGGATATCACAGGCAGCAACCTCTTTGACCTAGGTTGTAGCGAATTCTTAGTAGATATGCCTTGGGAGGCAAGGAAAACAAAAGTGAAAATGAACTATTAGGACTTCATTAAAACAAAAAGCTTCTGCACAACAAAAACAATCAACAAATGTAAAAAACAGCCTATGGAGTGGAGTAAGATATTTGCAAATGACATATCAGATAAAGAATTTATCATACTCAATACCCATAAAACAATCCAGTTAGGAAATGGGCTGAAGACATGAATAGACACATTTCCAAAGAAGGCATCAAAATGGCCAACAGATACATGAAAAGTTGCTCAACATCGCTGAGCATCAGGGGAATATACAAGTCAAAACCACAATGAGATACAACCTCATACCTGTCAGAATGGCTAAAATTAACAGCATAGGAAACAACAGGTTCTGGCAAAGATATAGAGAAAAAGGAAACCTCTTACACATCCATGGTATAAATGCAAACTGGTGTAGTCACTTTGTTAAAAATGTTCAAAATAGAAGTACCCTATTACCCTTTAATTGCACTGCTAGGTATTCACTCAAAGGTTTAAAAAAAAATACTGGTTTGAAGGAGGTTATGTCTCCTGATGTTCATAGCAGTATTATAAACAATAGCCAAATCATGCAACAAGCCCAAATGTCCATCAACTGATGAATAGATAAAGAAGATACACACACACACACACATACACACACACACACACACAATGGAGCAGTCATCAAAAGTCATCAGTCATCAAAAAAAAATTTAATGTTGCCATTAGCAACAACATGAATAGAGCTTGTGTGTTAAGCAAAATACATCAGTTCAGAGAAAGATACCGTGTGATTTTAGTCACATATAGAATTTAAAGAACAAAAGAGATGAACATAGGAGAAGGTGGAAAAAGAGAAGCCAACCATAAATGACTTTTTTAAAATTTAAATTCAGTTACTTAAAATATAGAATATTTTTGATTCAGATATAGTGTTCAATGATTCATCAGTTGTGTATAAAACCCAGTACTCATCACACCACATGACCTCCTTAATGCCCATTACTCAATTACCAACTCAAAGTGGATGAAAGACCTAAATGTGAGACAAGAATCCATCAAAATTCTAGAGGAAAACATAGGCAGGAGCCTCCTTGGCCACAGCCACAGCAACTTCTCACTTGACACGTCTCCAAAGGCAAGAGAAACTAAAGTAAAAATGAACTATTGGGACTTCATCAAGATAAAAAGCTTCTGCACAACAAAGGAAACAGGCAACCTACAAAATGGGGAAAAGATATTTGCAAATGACAATACAGATAAAGGGCTAATATCTAAGATCTATAAAGAACCCATGAAGCTCAAGAGCCAAAAAACCAAATAATCCAGTCAAGAAATGGGCAGAAGACATGAACAGATATTTCTTGATGGTATTTTCATTGGGATTTCATGAATGTGTAGATTGCTATGTGTAGCATAGACATTTTAACAGTATTTATTCTTCTAATCCATGAGTATGGGATGTTTTTCCATCTCTTTGTATCATTTTCAATTTCTTTCATAAGTATTCTGTAGTTTTTAGAGTACAGATTCTTTATCTCTTTGATTAGGTTTATTCCTAGGTATCATATGATTTTTGATGCAATTATAAATAGGATTGATTCCCTAATTTCTCTGTCTTCTCTCACATTGTTAGTGTATAGAAATGCCACTGATTTCTGTGCATTGATTTTATATCCTGACATGTTGCTGAATTCCTGTATGAATTCTAGAAATATTGGGGTTGAGTCTTTTGGGTTTCCACATAAAGTATCATGTCATCTGCAAAGGGTGAGAGACTGACTTCTTCTTTGCCCATTTGAATGCATTTATTTCTTTTTGATATGTGTGTGCTGAGGCTAGGACTTCTAGTACTATGTTGAACAACAGTGATGAGAGTGGATATCCCTGTCTTGTTCCTGACCTCAGGAACAAGCTCTCAGGCTTTCCACATTGAGAATGATATTCACTGTGGGCTTTTCATATGTGGCTTATATGATTTTGAAGTATGTTCCCTCTATGTGGAGAATTTTAATTAAGAAAGAATGTTGTATTTTATTAAATGCTTTTCTGCGTCAATTGAGAGGATCATATGATTCTTGTCCTTTATTTTATTGTGATGTATCAAGTTGATTGATTTGTGAATGTTGAACCAACCTTGCAGCCCAGTAATAAATGCCACTTGGTTGTGGTGAATAATCCTTTTAATATACTTTTGGATCCTATTGGCTAGTATCTTGGTAAGAATTTTTGCATCCATGTTCATCAGGGATATTGATCTATAATTCTCCTTTTTGGTGGGGTCTTTAATTTGGGGATCAAGGTAATGCTGGCTTCATAGAACAAGTATGGAAGTTTTTCTTCCTTTTCTGTTTTTTGAAACAGCTTCAGAAGAATAGGTATTATTTTTTTAAAAAGTTTGGTAGAAGTCCCATTGACAGCCATCTGGCACTGGAGTCTCGATTTTTGGAAATTTTTTTTATTACTGCTTCAATTTACTTGCTGGTCATGGGTCTGTTCAGGTTTTCTATTTCTTCCTATTTCAGTTTTGGTAGTTTGCATGTTTCCAGGAATGCGTCCATTTCTTCCAGACTGCCTAATTTGTTGGCATAGAGTTTCTCACGTTAAGTTCTTAAAATTATTTGTATTTCCTTGGCGTCAATTGTGATCTTTCCTCTTTCATTCATGATTTTATTAATTTGGGTCCTTTCTCTTCTCTTTTTGATAAGTCTGGCTAGGGGGTTTATCGATCTCATTAATTATTTCAAAGTATTAGCTCCTAGTTTCATTGATCTGTTCTACTTTTCTTTTGGTTTCTATTTCATTGATTTTTGCTCTGACATTTATTATTTCTCTTGTCCTGCTTGATTTAGGCTTTATTTGCTGTTCTTTCTCCAGCTCCTTTAGGTGTATTTTAAGATTGTGTATTTGAGGCTTTTCTTGTTTCTTGGGAAAGGCTTATATTACTATGTATTTCCTTCTCAAGACTGCTGTTGCTGCATCCAAAATGTTTTGAACATTTGTGTTTTCATTTTCATTTGTTTCCATGAATTTTACAATTCTTTTTAAGTTTCCTTATTTACCCATTCATTCTTTAGTAGGATGCTCTTGGACCTCCTAGTGCTCGAGTTTCTTCTAAAGTTCCTCTTATGATTGAGGTTAAGTTTTAAAGCATTGTGGTCTAAAAACATGCAGGGAATAATCCCGGTCTTTTGGTACTGGTTGAGAATTGATTTGTGACCCAGTATGTGATCTATTCTGGAGAATGTTCCATGTGCACTTGAGAAGAATGTGTATTCTGTTGCTTTAGGATGGAATGTTCTGCATATACCTGTGAAGTCCATCTGGTCCAATGTTTCATTCAAAGCCCTTGTTTCCTTGTTTATATTCTGCTTAGATGATCTGTCCATTGCTGTGAGTGGGGAGTTAAAGTCCCCTAGTATTTTTGTATTATTATCAATGTGTTTTTTTAATTTTGTTATTAATTGGATTATATAATTGGCTACTTCTAAGTTAGGAGCATGAATAATTATAATTTTTAGACTTTCTTGTTGGGTAGATCTTTTAAGTATTATATAGTGTCCCTCTCCTTTCCTTACTATAGTATTTGGTTTAAAGTCTCATTTACTGATAGGATTGCTATCCCAGCTTTTTTTTTTAAATGTCTATTAGCATGATAAATCGTTCTTTGGGTCTAAAATGAGTCTATTGTAGACAGCATGTGATTGGGCCTTGAATTTTTATCCAGTCTGACACCCTGTGTCTTTTGATTAGAGCATTTAGCCCATTTACATTGAGAGTCACTATTGAAAGATATGAATTTAGTGTCATTGTATTACCTGTAAAATCACTCTTTCTGTATTTTTTCTGTGTTCCTGTCTGGCCTGTGTTGCTTTTGGTCTCTCTTTCACTTACTGGATCCCCTTAAATATTTCTGTAGGGCTGGTTTAATGATCACAATTTCTTTTAGATTCTGTTAATCCTGGAAGCTCTTTATATCTTCTTCCATTCTGAATCACAGTCTTGCTGGATAAAGTATTCTTGGCTGCATGTTTTTCTCATGTAGTACCCTGAATATATCATGCCAGCTGTTTCTGTCCTGGCAGGTCTCTGTGGATAGGTCTGATGCCAGTCTACTGTTTCCATCCTTGTAGGTTAAGGAACTCTTATCTTGAGTTGCTTTCAGGATTTTCTCTCTATCTCTGAAATTTGCAAGGCTCACTACAATATGTCTGGGTGTTGATCTATATTTACTGATTTTGAGGAGGGTTCTCTTTGTCTTCTGGACATGAATGTTTGTTTCCTTCCCCAGATTAGGCAAATTCTCAGCTATGATTTGCTCAAATATACCTCTCTCCCTTTCTCTATCCTCTTCCCCTGGGACCCCAATTATTCTAATATTGTTTCACTTCATGGTGTTGCTGATTTCTTGAAGCCTCCATTCATGATCCAGTAGTTGTTTATCTCTTTTTCTCAGCCTCCTTACTTTCTGTCATTTGTCTTCTATGCCATTGACTCTGTTCTGTTTCTTTTACCCTAGCCATTAGAGTGTCCATTTAGACTGCATCTCAGTTAAAGAATTTTTTTGACTGATTAGATTTTAGTTCTTTTATTTCTGCACTAAAGGATTCTATAGTGTCTTTTATGCTTTTTTTTTTTCAATCTAGCTAGTATCTTTGTAATTGTTATTCTGAATTATAGGTCTGATATCTTACTTATATCCATAATGATTAAATCTATGGCAGATAGTATTACCTCTGGTTCTTTCTTTCATTGGAATTTCTCCTTCTAGTCATTTTTTCCAAAAGAGACTAGATGAATGAGAGAACAAAATCAAAAATATCCACCATGTTCTCCCCTCTCTCTGCCTGCCTCCTCTCTGCCTACTTGTGATTTCTCTCTCTGTCAAATAAATAAAATTAAAAAAAGGGGGGGGCGCCTGGGTGGCTCAGTGGGTTAAGCCTCTGCCTTCGGCTCAGGTCATGATCTCAGGGTCCTGGGATCGAGCCCCATGTCGAGCTCTCTGCTCAGCAGGGAGCCTGCTTCTCCCCTCTCTCTGTCTACCTCCTCTCTGCCTGCTTGTGATTTCTCTCTCTGTCAAATAAATAAATAAAATCTTAAAAAAATATATCCACCATGATTCCAGAGAAATGTACACTAGACAAATCTGAAGAGATTAGAAACCAGAAAAGAAAAGAAAAAAAGGAAAAAGAAAGAATATAATCTAATAGGTGGAAAAAAACACTTGGTCCTGGATATATTTTAGTCTGTGTGTTAGAAGACACTAGGTCCCAAAATTGTAATTAAACTCAGATATGTATATACAGAAGAAAAAAATGTGTACAGTGAAAGGAAGCCAAAATGAAGAATATATCTATAAAAGGTAAATGTAAAAATAAAAATTAAAAAGTACTTAAAAAAAGAGTTGATAAGTTTAAAAAAACTAATTGAAAGTAAAAAAAATAAAAAGAGAAAAAATTTTAAACTGAAAGACTAAGGAATCATGAGAAAAAAGCCCTCAAATTCTATATACTGTTTCCCCCAGTGTAGGAGTTTTTCAGCTCTCTGTGATCCATAAACTTGGCATTAGGCTGATGTTCCTGCTGGTCTTTTGTGGGAGGAGCCTGTTCCATTGATCCTCAGGTATCTTCTCCTGGGTGGAGTTGCAGAACCCCTTGTTAATTGGCCAGGCTCAGTTTAACCTGCACTGGGTTGCTCTATGTGCCTTTTGTTTCCTGAAGGCTTTTCTTGCCACTTGAGAGGATAAAGAAAAAATAAAATAAAATAAAATGAAAATGGTGGCACCCTGATTTCCAGCCCTGGAACTGAAAGATCATGGCTCGCACTCTTCACTGTACCCTCTGGCAAAAGCAGTTAGTTACTTTTGTGTGCCCCAAAGTCTGCAGAGTTCTATAGTGCACACTCCCATTTGTCTTCCCAGGGGAATGAGGAAGGTCTTGCTGGTGTCCTGCCACTTGTTGGGCCCCTGCTCAGATAGCAGCTGCCCAATTGTGCCATGGTTCATGGTGTGACAACACTGATTCGAGAGCCCACTCCTGGGCTTAGTGATCATAGCTGGCTTCCTCATTCCAATGCCTGGAAACTCTGCCACACTCAGACACCCCTTCTTTCTGTGACCCCAGGGACCTGAGTCCACACTGGCCCACCTAGGATTCTGCCTCACGTCACCATGCGAGCACATTTCTGGCATGGATGTCCCTCACAGGTGCAGACTTCTATAAGTTCTGATTTTGCACACCACTGCTATACCTCTTTCTGGTACCCAGTTTATGCAGGCTCACACGCCCTGGTGATTTATCTTCCCATATATCCCCTCCAGCTCACTTATCCACACCTCCTACCTTGCAAAAGTGGTTGCTTTTCTATTTGCAGAATTACAGAAATTGTTTTCTTAGATCTCAG
Organism: Enhydra lutris kenyoni; assembly: GCF_002288905.1. Lineage (NCBI taxonomy): Eukaryota > Metazoa > Chordata > Mammalia > Carnivora > Mustelidae > Enhydra > Enhydra lutris. Next base: position 43,076 of record NW_019154258.1, read on the forward strand.
GTTGAATTCACAGGTGTTCAGAATAATTGGAGAGATATCTTGCTGAATTCAAGGGACCAGATGAAAGGAGGGTCCCCTATTCTTCCACCGTATTCCCTGCACCTCAATATCTCAAGATACTCCTTATCATACAGAAGAAGCTGAGGGCTGATGGAGGGGAGGTGGCTGGGGGATGGGCAAAATGGACAATGGGTATTAAGGAAGGCATTTGTTGTATTTAGAACTGGGTGTTATTTGTAAGTGATGAAATCACTAAATTCTATTCCTGAAACTGATATGAAACTATATGTTAACCAAATAGAATTTAAATATTTGTAAATAAAAAAAAGGAAGGCCAAGCCATTTACATGCATTAGAGGGATTGAATTATACTGTGATCTATACATATCTAATTCGTGGGTGAAGCTATCTATTTGAGTGCACAGATGGCAGCCAAAATATACTTGTAGTAAAGAGACCTGGGAAATTATCACATGAGCACTGAAAATTTGAGAAATGGTTCTGTCTACATGTGAGCCATTTACACATTTTTCTGTGCTGATGGAATCTTCTCAGTGTTCATTGGTCTTTTGCGGACTGTTAGATGGTCAAAATCCAAAGATATTATAGATTTACTTTTCTCTAGTAAGTGAAACAAATATATAAAAATTAAACAGTAGGTATGCATTTTGTTCCAAGAATACTGATATTTTTCCAGGGAATTATAATGCTCCAAATGGCAATAAGATCCTGCCTATGTTGGCTAGCCATTGATTGTATTTGCTGTTCTCCCTGACTTCAAGGTGTGATTGTAGTGTCCAATGGCCACAAAATCCTTAACATTTAGTGTCTATCACTTATCTCAGATGGTCAGCCACTTACAAACATGCCCAGGTCAATGAAGGCATCAATAATTTGTTGGAAAACCTGAATGACAAAAACATTTCTCTGAAACTGAGTCCAAGACATATAAAGACCATAAAACAAAGTTAGTGTTGACCTGAAATAGATAGCAGTAATTTAAATCTATTTTATTGGATAAAATAGATACCAGGATAATAAAGGCACAGGATAAATAATAAGTAATAACACAAAATTACAACAGGGAGGGTGTCTGGGTGGATCAGTCAGTTGATCATCCAACTCTTGATTTCAGCTCAGCTTTTTATCTCAGGGTCATGAGTTCAAGCCCCACATTGGGCTCCATTCTGGACATGGAGCCTACTTAAATATATATAATTACAAAATGATCCCTAAATGATTTAAATAGTACAATAGCAAAGTACCCATTTAACTAAAAAGAAAGCAGCTAAGAATGAATAGAGGGGCCAAAATGATGCAAGATATATAGAAGACAGAAGAAGGGGGAACATAGATCCAACCATATAACTATTAAGTTTAAAAGACAGAAAGTGGGAGATTCATCAAAAATTAAACAGCTATACTTACAGTCTTCCCATTGAGATCAGGAACACGACAAGGATGCCCACTCTCACCACTCTTGTTCACATAGTATTAGAAATCCTAGCAACAGCAATCAGACAACAAAGAGAAATAAAAGGTACCCAAATTGGCAATGAAGAAGTCAAACTCTCTCTCTTCACAGATGACATGATTCTTTATATGGAAAACCCAAAATACTCCACCCCCAAACTATAGAACTCATACAGAAATTCAGCAACATGGCAGGATACAAAGTCAATGTACAGAAATCGGTGGCTTTCTTATACACTAACAATGAAAATACAGAAAGGGAAATTAGAGAATCGATTCCATTTATTATAGCACCAAGAACCATAAGATACCTGGGAATAAACCTAACCAAAGAGGTAAAGGGTCTGTACTCAAGGAACTACAGAATACTCATGATTGAAACTGAAGAAGAAGACACAAAAAGATGGAAGACCATTCCATGCTTATGGATCAGAAAAATAAACATTGTTATAATGTCTAAACTCACTAGAGCAATCTATAATTTCAGTGCCATTCTGATCAAAATTCCACTGGCATTTTTCAAAGAGCTGGAGCAAACAATCCAAAAATTTATGTGGAATCAGAAGAGACCATGAATTGCAAAGGAAATGTTGAAAAAGAAAAACAAAACTGGGGGCATCATGTTGCCTGATTTCAAGCTTTACTACATAGCTGTGATCACCAAGACAGCATGGTACTGGCATAAAAACAGGCACATAGACTAGTGGAACAGAGTAGAGAGCCCAGATATGGACCCTCAACTCTATGGTCAAATAATCTTTGACAAAGCAGGAAAAAATATACAGTGGAAAAAGGACAGTCTCTACAATAAATGGTGCTGGGAAAATTGGACAGCTGTATGTAGAAGAATGAAACTCGACCATTCTCTTACACCGTACACAAAGATAAACTTGAAATGGATAAAAGACCTCAATATGAGACAGGAATCCATCAGAATCCTAGAGGAGAACATAGGCAGTAACCTCTTCGATATCAGACACAGCAACTTCTTTCAAGATAGGTCTCCAAAAGCAAAGGAAACAAAAGCGAAGATGAACTTTTGGGACTTCATCAAGATCAAAAGCTTCTGCACAACAAAGGAAAGAGTCAACAAAACAAAGAGGCAACCCACGGAATGGGAGAAGATATTTGCAAATGACAGTACAGACAAAAGGTTGATATCCAGGATCTATAAAGAACTCCTCAAACTCAGCACACACAAAACAGATAATCATGTCAAACAAATGGGCAGAAGACATAAACAGACACTTCTCCAATGAAGACATATGAATGGCTATCAGACACATGAAAAAAATGTTCATCATCACTAGCCATCAGGGAGATTCAAATTAAAACCACATTGAGATACCACTTTACCCCAGTTAGAATGGCCAAAATTAACAAGACAGGAAACAACATGTGTTGGAGGGGATGTGGAGAAAGGGGAACCCTCTTACACTGCTGGTGGGAATGCAAGTTGTTGCAGCCACTTTGGAGAACAGTGTGGAGATTCCTCAAGAAATTAAAAATAGAGCTTCCCTATGACCCTGCCATTGCACTACTGGGTATTTACCCCAAAGATACAGATGTAGTGAAAAGAAGGGCCATCTGTACCCCAATGTTTATAGCAGCAATGGCCAAGGTCGCCAAACTGTGGAAAGAACCAAGATGCCCTTCAATGGACGAATGGATAAGGAAGATGTGGTCCATATACACTATGGAGTATTATGCCTCCATCAGATAGGATGAATACCCAACTTTTGTAGCAACATGGACGGGACTGGAAGAGATTATGCTGAGTGAAATAAGTCAAGCAGAGAGAGTCAATAATTATATGGTTTCACTTATTTGTGGAGCATAACAAATAGCATGAAGGACAAGGGGAGAGGGAAAGGAGAAGGGAGTTGAGGGAAATTGGAAGAGGAGGTGAACCATGAGAGACTATGGACTCTGAGAAACAATCTGAGGATTTTGAAGGGGCGGGGGATGGGAGGTTGGGGGAACCAGGTGGTGGGTATTGGAGAGGGCATGGATTGCATGGAGCACTGGGTGTGGTGTAAAAACAATGAATAATGTTATGCTAAAAAAATTAAAGAATTAAACAACTAAACATTTTTGAAAGAGACAATTTAGAATAAAATACACTAATTGTTTGAAAGCTAATGGTGGGTAAAGCTATATTATGCAAGGAATATCCAGAAGAGACCTGGAGTTTCTATTCTGATATAGAAAACATGCCTTAAGTTAAAATATTATTAGAAATGAAAACAGATATTATATAATGATAGATGGCTTAATCTGTTTTTTTAATTTAACTTTATTTTTTCAGTGTTCCAAGATTCATTGTTTATGCACCACACCCACTGTTCCATGTAATATGTGCCCTCTTAATGTCCACTGCCAGGCTCACCTACTCCCTTCCAAAACCCTCAGTTTGTTTCTCAGAGTCCACAGTCTCTAGCTTTATTTTTGTGTATATTATAAGAGAATGGTCAAATTTCCCTCTTCTGTACATAGTTGTCTAATTTTCCAGGCACCATTTCTTGAAGAAACTGTGTTTCTTCCACTGGATATTTTCCCCTGCTTTGTTGAACAATATTTGGCCATAGAGTTGTGGGTCCATTTCTGGACCCTCTACTCTGTTTCACTGGTTCATGTGTTTTTGTGCCAATACCATGCTGCCTCTAGGACATGAGCATTGATTCCATTCCCCAGATTAGGAAAAATTTCATCCAGAATTTGTTCAACTATATCTTCTAGTCTTCTCTCTCTCTCTCCACTCCCTCAGGGATCCCAGTAATTCTGACATTGGAACGTTTCATGGCACCATTTATTTCCTTAATTCTGTTTTCATGTTTTCTAAGCTGTTTCTTCCATGCCTCCTCCTGATCCTTTTTCTCTACATTTTGTTCCCTAGATCACTAATTCTATCTTCTGCCTCAGTTACCCTAGCTGTTAGAGTATTTAGATTAGATTGGATCTCATTGATAGCATTTTTAAGTTCTCCCCAGGCAGCTTTCACTTCTTTCCTTAGAGGTTCTATGTTGTCACTAATGGTTTTCTCCAACCTAGCCATTGCCTGGATAATTGTTACCCTGATTTCCCTTTCCAACATACTGTTTATGTCCATATCCAATAGTTCTGATGGAGAGGGCACAGTCTCTGAATTTTTCCTCTGTTGGGTGTTCCTCCTCCTAGTCATTTTTGTGAGAAGTGGATGAGGGGATATATAGCTGAATGTAACAACTGTGATCCAGGCAAGGTACACCCTGGAAAGTTTTGGAGCAATCAGAGGTCACCACCAAAAAGAAAGAAGAAAGAAAAAAGAGAGAGAAAGAGAGCAATAATAAAAAAAGATAAAACCCATTCAAAATGAGCCCCAAAAGTAAGATTTATAAGGTATATAAATAAAAACTAACAAACAAAAGGACCGACAAAATAAATGACAGGGCAAAATAAGAAGAGTCCAGCCAAAATGAATCCCAAGAATATGATTTATATGATCCCAGAACAAAACAAATACACAGAAACACTAACAGAAGAATAAGATGGGAGGGTGGTTATAAATCCTTGATGTGGGTGAGGAACGTTATTTTGGTTCTTCCTGGGTGTATCTTGATATCTTTGTTAAAGGGTTCAATAACCAGAGATACAGGGAAATAAAACTGGTTTATATATAAGGGTAGTATTGAATAGGGGAAAAAAGATTACCTTAAGCTTATATCTATATGTATATTAAAAAAAAAAAAAGAAAAAGAAATAGAAACACAGGTTTGTGTATGAAAAAAGTTCAAATTAAAAAGTCATTATGGGTGCACCTGGGTGGCTCAGTGGGTTAGGCCTCTGCCTTTGGTTCCAGTCATGGTCTTGGGGTCCTGGAGTCACGCCCACATCAGGGTCTCTGCTCAGCAGGGAACCTGCTTCCCCTCTCTCTCTGCCTGCCTCTCTGCCGACTTGTGATATCTGTCAAATAAATAAATAAGATTTTTTTAAAGTTATTATGGAATATGTTTTATTAAACCTCTAGTTGTAATGGTAAGTAGGTTTAAAAAATTAAAAGAACAAGAATCATGAGAACAAATTTAAAAAAAATTATCTATGAAGTATGCAGATTTTAGGGCAATACCGTGAGCTTAATATATTGTTTTCCCCTAGTGTTAGGGTTTTACAGTTTTATGGGGACCCTGTTGTTTGTCCTCTTGTTCTTTTGGCTTCTCTGGGCAGGGGGGTGCTGCTGCGTTGTTCTGTTAATCTTGCTTGGGTTGAATCACCCTGCAGGTTATCAAGGGGCTGGGCTCTGTGTAAACCAGTTTTTCAGGCTTTTGTTCTCTGGAGGTTTTTGTTCTTTGGTGGTTTTTGTAGCTTTTCAGAGGGTCAGAGCAAAGAAAGTATCTGTCTGCACCCAGAACTCTGCCTCAGAGAAAAGCCTCAGACTGTTCCCCTCTGGGAGGTCCACAGCACACAGACTTCCCCTCTCTAAACCACTGAACAGTGCAACCTCCCATAGACGGTGTGCACCCCAAGTCACCATCCCAGTGGTCACCTGAGGCCCCTGCTTCTTTCTGCACCCCAATGCCACTAAAACTGTGAATGATATTGGTCTAGGGAGCCGCCTTTGCCGGGACTGCTGTCTGGAGTCCAGGGCCATACCAGGTGTGCTCAGACCCACTGGTCATGTGGGTCATGGAGGGCTGCCTGCTGAAGGATCCTGACCCGAGGTTGCACTGGCTTCTCTAAGGCATGGGCTGGGAGTGTCTGGACCTTGTGGCTGGTTGTGGAAGGCTGCATTCCTAGAGAACACTGGCTGGTGCCCACATCTGGTTCTCTCAGGTGCGAGCAGGAGTGTGCCCAGACTGAATGGTGGTGCAAGCAGCAGAAAGCCATGGGCTCAGGGATCATGGATTGGAGGCCCTGCTGGACTCTCTTAGGCATGGGTAGTCACCAGCGGTGACTGTCCTGGGAATGTGGGCTTTGGCCTGTGCCCATGACTGCCTGATTCCACCAGTTGTCCCTTAAGATCTTTTGCTCTTTTTGAGTGCTTTTAACCAGACTCCAAGTTAATGCTGGTCTCCAATCACAGGGCACTTTTTTATTTCTTTTTTTTTTAAGATTTTATTCGCTTATTTGACAGACAGAGATCACAAGTAGGCAGAGAGGCAGGCAGAGAGAGAGAGGAGGAAGCAGGCTCCCCGCTGAGCAGAGAGTCCGATGCGGGGCTCGATCCCAGAACCCTGAGATCATGACCTGAGCCGAAGGCAGAGGCTTTAACCCACTGAGCCACCCAGGGGCCCCTACTTTTTTATTTCTTTCCAATGGGTCACTTCTGGTGGCTCGATCCCCCTTCTGTTTATCCTCCCATATCAGTCCAAGCATTTCCACTCTGCTTTACCTCTCCATTGATGTCTTCTGTCCCCAAAGAGATCCAGAAGTATATAATCTTACATCTAAGGCTGATTTTGTGGGTGTTCAGAGTGTTCTGGTAGACATTTAGCTCACTTTAGGGGACCAGTTGAAACAGGGTCTCCTAATTCTCCACCATCTTGCCCATCACCCAAGATTTATAGTTTTAAATGACTATGAGTAAAGAGTAAATATATCAAATAAATAACCTAAACTCCTACCCTAAGATACAAGAAAAAGACTCAACTAGAAAATCAAGTATGTAGAAGTAAATAAATATTTGAACAAAGTCAATGAAATACAAATAAAGCCCCCCCAAAACTGTAAAGAAAACCCATGAGACCAAAAGTTACATTTCTTCAAAGTTTAATGAAACTCTAAAGTCTAAAAAGACTTTAGTTAGACTGAACAAGAAACAAAAAAAGTTAGGAATGAAAGAGGGGCATTGCAATGATCTCTAGATTCCATCAGAAATATTATTTACCTCGTGTTTTCTTGAGGGGAGATGGATATGGAGGAATCCAAGGTATAGTTTCACTTAAGACTCAACAATGTGCCACTGATATTTAGATTCCATTCAATATCAGTGCTTATCTCTGTGAAACTTCCAGAAGGTCCCTTGACACAACAGTATAACCCATTCATATTTACCTATGTTTCTAGCCAATGTTTGTTTTAATTAGTCAATAATTTAATTAATTTTAGGAGACCTTTCGCAATCTCAACTTTAGATATATACATTAATGATATTGTGAGTCCTCCATATTTTCCATTCCTGTGGATTCTAGGATTTGGGTCATTTTTGTGTTTAGACTGAAGCATAAAAGCATAGTTCTTTTCAGGCAAGAAGATGACATTGGGCCAAAGTAAGGTATGTGATTGAGAATACATCCCTGAGCCCTCAATAGTGTGTCCTGTTGGGTACAAGCATTAGAAAAGAATAAGAAACTACTCTAAACATATTTCATGACAAGCTGGAAGACTGTATGCACTCCCAACCTGTTTAGTTATTTTTCTCAATTTACTACTGTACACCATGATTCTCAAAATAGTTGATGTCATACTTCTGAGGTGAAAATTAGTTCTTGGGAGCAAAAGAAATCTTAAATATTCAGTGTATCATGGCCCTCCAGACAGCCACCATACACGAGTAGATATAAAACATATCTATGGTATTAAAGTTTGAGGGTGTGAAAACTAGGGGGAGATATCTAAAAAAGATATCCATGAAGGTGATGATAATTTTTAAAAAATGTTGAGAAACACTATCATACAAGTCTAAAGAAAATCTATTTCTGCCATATAACTGTAAGAATCAGATGTGATGGAAGCTAGAGCAGTTGCTACAGTTGGTCAAGATTTCCTCAGTAGTAGCAGTTTTTGCAGAGACTGTGGTTCTTTTCCCATTTAGACTCATTTAATATCTTTTTCTTCCAGGATATAATATCCTAACTTAGATCTTAAATATTTTCTGAAGAACTGTATCTGTGTGGTTCCTTTGAAAGAAAAGGCTGCTTGTCTTTCATTGGGACTTTGAGAAAACCCCAAGGTCCACATCTATTTATTTGCTAACAGCAATTTTCAGAATCAAATTTACTCTGAGAACAGAGAATTATATATGCACAATATTATACCATTACTTTGGCCCCTGAGATTTATAAACTTTTGTTCAGCAGGAGCCAAAGTTCTGTTGGAAACAAATTATCTAGAGCTACTCTTATATATGCCAATACATTATGAAATATATGGATCTTATAAAAATAACCTCTTTAAAATATCTGTTGTTAAAATCTTTACTAAGATGATTTTGGTGAAAATATATTTGAAAATAGAATTATAAGATACCACATAATGATAAATATCTCTAAATTTGTAGACAAGAACTGATATAAAGAAGACAATGGTATTGTATCAATATGTTTATATTCAGAAGACAAATACACTTTTTAACAATTATGGGGTTTTTTTGCTTAGTTTTTCTTTAATATAAAGGTTAACATTTTACACCTTTACATAAATCTAGTACTTCAAGATATTTTAATGGTTGACATGTTAAAAGAAGAAAATCTAAATATATTTGATTAACTTTGTGATATGATGTTCTACAGATGACTTCAGAAAGACCTTTTTAGGACATTGCTTTAAGATAGACATAGTTCTATTTCACTGAGTAATCAGTGAATTTGAGATTTAAAAAAATGACTTTGTTTTGTGGCAAATATTAGACTGTGGTTATAAAAGAGTAATTTAGTTTAGTCTAATTTTTCCAAATATTTAGATATTATTGATGTGTGTATTTTCTTCTGAAGATGGTCTTGAAAATGTTGATAAATAACAATTTTCTTTTGTAAATGGAATTGTTGGGAACGTCCCTTGGACTTCACCAGATAATAATAGAAAAACCATATTTTTAGTGATCTATGTATAATAGTAAAAATGTTTTATAACATGCAGTCTTAATAGGATAAGAATATTTTACTTTGCTAAATAATTATTAGCCAGCCAATTTTTGGGTCTGCTGGATCTCAGGGGAAGGGAGAACAGTGCACATTTGAAGGTTGTGCCCATGACACACAAACACTTAGTAATATCCACCCTTCGAAATCTGTATAGCATGATACCCACAATTTGTGAATATTTTATTGCAAAATTTGATTACATACACAGCTCTTTGTGTATATAGGTAAGTTTATATTTATATCTGCATATTTTTTCTTAATATGTTATTTTTCCTCTTTTTTTTTTCCCTGCCAGATAATGATGGATGCCTATGCCATCTCCAGAGAGTGAGACGAAAAATTATTTTTAAGTCAGTGGTTCTCCATTGCTACCTGTGGTCTTTTGGACACCCTTGCAGGTATGATTACATTATCAGGGAACTGCATGATTACTGGGGAAAAAAATCCCAAGAAGGACAGCAGTTGATAGATCTTACTCTTCTTAAGCTTGATGACGTTTGGTTTTAACTAAATATCATTAAAAACCCATCCAAGATCCAGGTAATAGTGGGCACAATAACTGGGAGTTGTATCTGTGGGTCATGACAGGTCTTACCAAATGGGGGACTTCCTCAACAATCACTCCTAAAACAGAATCAACTTCTACAAGACCATTTACTAAGTTGCTTCTCAGGTCTTTATTTCTATGTTTGACTAATCAAAAGGGCTTTTCATTTCTTATGACCTGATAATTTTAGTTTACTTTTGTGATACAAGTACCTATGGATTGCCAGGCATAGAATAGATTCTCAATGAACTTTTATTGAATATAGATATATAAGTAGATTATTTAAGTGATTTGTAAATAACCTGGCCAACTAAGCAGAAAATGATAAATGATGGGGGGAAAAGAGGCATGATTTTCAGTGGGATTTGAGCAATCCAGGCTGTCTTGGAAATGCACAGGAGAGAAAGATTCTGATAAAATATGTTGATATTGAAATGTATAGAGTTACAGTACAAATAGCTGTAGTTTCAGAGCTATGTGAGAGTAAGAAGCAGCTCCCAAATGAAATCAACATGAAAGAGTACCAAAGAATAACTTCCCAGTATCCAGCTGATTAATCTTTTTCACTAGAAGTGGCATTTCTCATTTTTCTCCCTCAGATTACTTCTTGGGAACTCTTGGGACTGAATGATACCAGTAAATCTCTGAAACAAGACTCTCCAGACAAGGAGACTGTGGTCTGAGGACCACGCTTTGAAGGTAATGTTTTGTCAGAATAGTCCTTGATTTCTAGGAGCAATCATACTTAAGTAGGAAAATATATGTTAGTTTTCTGAAGATTGATGATTTGGCTATATTCTAATTGAAGATTGATGATTTTGGCTATATTCTAATTGACTCAAGGGCCACAATGCATGGGAGTTAAGAGATACAGCTTCTCAGGTGGTGCAGTCTGTTAAGTACCCAACTCTTGGTTTCTGCTCAGATTGTTATCTCAGGGCCCTGAAACCAAGCCCTGTGTCGGGCTCCACACTCAGTGCCGAGTTTGCTTTAAACTCTCTCTTCCTCTCCCTCTTCCCTTCCTCTCTTCTCTCTCTCTCTCTTAAATAAATAAATAAATCTTTTTAAAAAAGAGATACAGCTTTTCTTAAACCTTCATAGATATTCTATATTTTTGTTAGTATGTTTATGGTGAATATGAAAGATTTCCCTAGCTTTTCTTATCCAATGAACTAAGCTCCTACTTGGCTGAATTCATTGTGTTAACAGAAAGTAGTTGTGTGCATGAGATTTAGTGATTTTCAGTATCTATTAGACTGGAAGGAAGAATAATAGTTTTGTGTGAAATAATTGATCAAATGAATGAATGACCTAGAATTTTAAGGTCCAATACAGAGAGAAAGAGACAGATAAAATTCTTAGTGAATTGAAGATGTCTATTAGTTTTTAGCTTGGTGAAGAAGAAAAAATAGCACTGATGTTGATTTAGGAAGGTTTAAAGTAATTTTTCTGGCCACATGGTGAATGCAGCAGCTGAAAATGTGGCTTTCTTTTTGTCTTCTGAATAGATTCATACGAGCACATGTAGAGGTAGAGTATATAAGGATTTCATAGTCCTCAGTGTGCTCCTTAGAAAATGTGTCTCTCACCTTTGCCATTTTTTCCCTCTGTATCCTTGCAGGTGGTGACCACCAATATGAGGTCGATTTGTTATTGAGGGTGCCATTACTTCTACCACCAACTTCACCAAAACAATGATACACTCTTCTTTATGCTTGGCGATTCCTCTTTTTCCCGTGTTGCAGTGGACACCTCCTGCAGATAAGAAATGCTTAACTGAGAAATGCTCATGTTGGGATTATCATCGATGAGACTTTAATTTGGGCATGGTGACTGTTTCCCTTGCTGCCACTTGACTCAATCCCAGGAGCCTCAGTAGAGGAAATATTATTATACAAGAAACTCAAAATGGTGGAATTTCTCAGTGCTCCCATAAATATACATTTATAATTTCCATTTACCATATGGTAAAAATTTTAAATAAGATATATTAAAAAGAAACTGCACAATTTTTTTCAAAAATTCAAAGCATATTTAAATATCTAATATATAAATTATGTGCCCTCCTCTCTGCCAGTTCTCTCCCCCAGAGTTTTCCTCTCTTAAGAGTTGTGTGCATTCTTTAAGTGGATAGATGCACACCCACAGACACACATATACACAAACTATTTTGAGGGGTTCTGGAAGTGGGGCCATACTGTACACATTCTTCTGCAAATTGCCTTTCATTTTACAGTTTTAATACCCTTTTCTATTTCAGTAATATACATCTGTGTCATTTGTTGAATGACTGCATGACTGTTTTGTAGATGAAATATAATTAAATGTTATAAGAATTTCTCATCCATAGATATTTGTTAGCACAAAATTTTTGTGCAGTGAACCTCCCTATCAATAATTTTGCATTTGTCTCTTATATCATAATAAATTACTTAGCAGTTGAAATACTGGGATTATGCACATTTAAAATTACCTTAAAATGTGGTAACAACTTTATCTTCAAATGGCAATGATTGAGATTGCCAGCTTTCCCACAACTACACAGATAATGGATTTTATAAATATTTAAACTTTTTGCGAATGTGATAGCCCAAACTATTGTCTTAAATTGTATTTCTTTTGTTTTTGAGTTTGATCATTTTTTCATATGTTTATTAGTCATTTGTATTCTTTAATTTCCTCTTTATGTCCAATTTTGGGGGTGGAGGTTTAATCTTCTAATTTTGAAGAGCTCATTTATTATTGAGGAAAAAAGGTTTGGATTGTTAAGCTTTACAGATATTTTTTATGCACCTTTAAACTTTATTTTTGTTATAAGAATGTGTATGATTGTTATATGTCCAAGTATAACCATGTTTGCTTTAATGGCTTATGAGTTTCATGACATTTTGGAAAAATATTTATACTGATTTCATAAAACCGTTCACCTATGTTAACTTTTATTCTTTTGTCTTTCTTTTATTCAAATTCTTAAATCATGAGAAATTTTTTTGATTTGAAATCTTAAAGTTGCCAAGTTATTTGCCATTACTTGCGATTATTTGCCAATAATTGCCCATTTATCTGTAATGCCATCTTGCACATGTGCTGTATTCTCATCTGTGACTGGCACCATTTTTGTTCTGTGGATCTGTGTGTCTCTTCTTCTGCCTCCTGTTTCATGTGTCTTCTCGTTGGAAGAAATTACAGTTTAGACTGCAATTTCATCAACTTTAATAAATTAATTTAGGGGAGAATTTGGTTTTTAATAATATACGTCTTCCTACCCAAGAATAAGGTATGTCTTTCTATTTATTAAACAATTTTAATTACTGTTAATATTTTCACTTTGTGATGGGGTTTATTTTCTCCCTTGATATTTTTTCTACACCTGAAAGTTTTGTTTTGGGGGGTAAGTGCTCACCTTACTCCTTCTCATGACTTTTCAGATTTTTCCAAAATACATACCAGAACCTTTGCAAATACTGATCATTTTGATTCTTTTCTTCCAAGTGATATTGATTTATTTATATTGATAATGTTCACTGACTGGTACTTTCAGAGAACTTAAATGTGGAATTATTACCCATCCTTAATTTAATCAGTTTTTAATGGAATGTTTCTTGGGTTTGACCAGTACATTGTTGCTGGTCTATTACCCCAAAAGACGCCAAGGGAAAAAAACTATAATCAACAAGAGCTGAGTGTGTTAAACTTACTGCAGCAAGGGAAAACACCATTTTGACAATGTTTAATAGTGTTCTAAAAGTTGGCTTTGGGGTCTGGGCTGATGTCATTTAAGATGGGCTTTTCAAAACATAGAACTGGCTAAGAATGGACAAAGTTTGTGAAGCAGTAGTATAAGGTTGGCAAAAGAGTAACATGAGGTCCTTGATGTGAGTCTAGAAAAACAAATTGTTATCTGATGAGCTGTATGCCTATGCGAGTAAGATGTTTTCAATGATAGAAGAGATATTAGCTCATATGAGAAAACTGTAAATGTATTTATTTGTTTGCAGTTCTATCTTTTGTATAGGACTCTGCTAGGGGTGGTATCAAGTCCTAGTCCCAATAGGTAAGTTATTTTGATTTAGGTGGTCTCAACCATCAATGAAATAGATGAATTTTAAATTTGAAATGTTTTTGTGTATCATGTTAGGTAAGTCTCCTACTTTATATATATTTCTAAGAAATTTTAATCAGAACCAGGTTGTAGATGTAATAAATGGTGTTTGCATAAAAAATTGTATTATTCTTCAAACTTTTATTATTGTGAAATAATTCTATTATTGAAATTTTCTTTTATCCCTTAAATGAAAAAGCCCTATTTGGCACTACTAAATTATGAGTATCTTAATTTGATTTTGACTTTTTGCAAGCATACTATTAAATGAAGTTGATCTGCAATTTTCTTTTTTAAAATTTCTTTTCAATGTTCCAGAATTCATTGTTTATGTACCACACCCAGTGTTCCATGCAATATGTGCCCTCCATAATACCCACCACCAGGCTCACCCAACTTCCCATCCCTCACCCCTCTATATATTTGCCATATTTTGATTTCAGATGCTCTGTTTGCATTAGGTAATTTCGAGGATTTTGTTTTTTACTCAATGCTGTAGAATGGGCTGAAAATCTTTAGCATTAATATGAATAGTTAAGTGAACACATCAATTAAATAATCTGACCTCTCCTTTGATTTTGGTGGTTTGAAGTAGAACTGAGGCTATTTAGAAAATTTTCTCATCTTTTTCCACAGTGATTCCTTTTTTTTTTCATCTTTTACTTAACTTGTTTCCTCCTAGAAAATCATAAGCCAAGAATATTTTCCAACACAGTGACAGGAAGTTATGCAAAGTGTTCTTTCATCACTCTTAATAATTTCTCATTTCAATTCATATTTTCATCCCAGTTTTGGTTATTTCTGCTATGCTTTTTTTTTCAATGAGGTCTAACTCATGGATTTTTAGCAATATTAGCTCTTCCTTTTCCTTTCCTGCAATCAGCTTTTTGTTGTAACTTATCATTGTGGGGTTTTTTTATGTTCTAATTTATTTATATATTTTTCTATAGTCGTTTGTGTTTTTTAAATAAATTCTAAACATGTATAATACACTTATTTTCACTTGTTTTGGTAGTGAAAGATTTGTTCTATTGTAACTTTTATAAACTTCTCTCATTATGAACACAGTGTAAACATGCAGAGTGTAAAGAGAAAAGAACAGTAAATTTGCAGACATCAGGAAACCAGGGTTCACCATTATCAACAGTTTGCCATATTTACTTCTTGTTAATTATAAGGTATTTTCAAATAACTTACAGAAATTATAAAACTTCTCTTTCCCCAGAATCATTTTTTAAAATTGTGTATTTGTTACAGGTAATATATGTTACAAAATTCCAAAATTTACAAAAGGATATTCAGCAAAAGTAATTCAGCTCAATTCTGTCCTTTATAACTGCCCAATTTCCCCTTTTTGGAGAAAACTAACCTTATAGCTTCTTGTTTCTCCTCTCAGACACACACACACACACACACACACACACACACACACACACACACATTTTGTAATGTGTAACTTAGTTTTCTGTATTTGTGTACTATATAAATCTTTTACTATTTCTAGGGACACTTGGGTGGCTCAGCTGGTTAAGCATCTGCCTTCAGCTCAGGTCATGATCCCAGGGTCCGGGGACTAAGTCCTGCACTGGACTCCTTGTTCAGTGAGGAGCTTGCTTCTTCCTCTGCCTCTGCCACTCCTCCTGCTTGTGTGCTCTCTTTTTCTCACACAAATACATAAATAAATCTTTTTAAAAAAGGAATATTTTACTATTTCAAGCAGATCAAATCTTATCAGTATTGAGAAGCTTATTAAATATTTATATTCTTACACAGCTAACATTTCCATAGTTAAATGCCGAGATCTTAACTGTATAATTCATTGAGTTTTCCTAAGTGCATACCCATGCAACTACTACCTCAATCAGGAAGTAGAATCTTTGTATTACTTGAGAACCTCCTCTGCTGCTTCCCTTCAACCACATCTATTTCTCATAGGAAACAGTGCTCTAGTTTCTATAATAGATGAGTTTTGTCTGTTCTTGAGATTAATGCAAATTGAATCACACAGTATGTGCTCTTTCCACCCATCATGATATTAGAATTCATCCATGTTATTCTATATATTAGTGGATTTTAAAACTTATTCCTTTCATCTGCAGGGTAACATTCAACTGAATGGGCATATTATAATTCACTTACCTATTCTGTTGATGGACATTTGGGTTGTTTCTAGCCATTTTGAATATGTTAGTAGATCTCTTACATAATTGCCTAAAAATGGAATGTGCTTGATCATAAGATAGAATTTGCTTAACTTTATAGGAAACTTCAAAAATGTACTCTAAATATTTGGCAGATTTTTACACTCTCAACCCATGCTGTATGATATTTTCAGTTACTATCCATTATCACTAACCTTGGACATTGTCATTCTCTTAAATTTTATCTATTTCAGTGGGTGTGAAGTGGTATCTTATTGTGACTTCAATTTTCAATGTGTTTATTTAAAAAGATAAACAATTTTTCATGAGGTTAGCTGCCAGTTATAAATATTATTTGGTAAAATTTCTGTTTCTTTTTTCCAAAGTTTATTTTTTTCTTCCAAGCTTTTATTTAAATTACAGTTGGTAACATTCAATGAAATATTTGATTCAGGTATATAATTTAGTGATTCAACACTTACATACAATACCAGTTCTCATCACAGCAAGTGCATTTCTTTATTCCCCATCACCTATTTTTTTAATATTTTATTTATTTATTTGATAGACAGAGATCACAAGTAGGCAGAGAGGCAGGCATAGAGAGAGGGGAAGGGAAGCAGGCTCCCTGCCAAGCAGAGAGCCCGATGCGGGGCTCGATCCCAGAACCCTGGGATCATGACCTGGGCCGAAGGCAGAGGCTTTAACCCACTGAGCCACCCAGGCGTTCCTCCCCATCACCTATTTAACCCATCTGCCCACCCACCTCCCCTCTGCTAACCATCAGTTTGTACTCTAAAGTTAAGAATCTGTTTCTTGGTTTTCCTCTCATTTCCCTCCTATGTTTTTTGTTGTTGTTGTTGTTGTTTTATTTTGTTTATTAAATTCCACATATGAGTGATGTCATGTGGTATTTGTCTTTCTCTGACTCACTTATTTTCCTTAGTATAATACCCTCTACGTCTATTCATGTGGTTGCAAATGGCAAGAATTCATTATCTTTGATGGCTGAGTAATATTACTTTGTGTGTGTGTGTGTGTGTGTGTGTGTGTGTATAAAGATTTTATATCTATGTATATAGATATAAGAAGATTTTATAGCTATATACGTAGATATAAAATCTATAAAATCTATGTATATCTATATCTATGTATATAGATATAAAATATTCTTTACCCATTTATCAGTCAATGGACATTTGGGCTCTTTCCATAATTTGGCTATTGTTGATAATTCTGTTATAAACATTGGGGTGCATGTATCCCTTTAAATTAATATTTTTGTATCCTTTAGGTATTTTGCAAATGATATATCTGATACTGGGTTAGTATAAAAAGCATATAAAGAACTTATAAAACTCAACACCCAATAACAAATAATGTGGTTAAAAAATGAGCAGAAGATGTGAATAGACACTTTTCCAAGGAAGACATACAGATGTCCAAAAGACACATGAAAAGATATTCAACAACACTTATCATCAGGGAAATAAAAATTAAAACTCCAAAGAAATATCACCTCACACCAGTCAAAATAGCTAAAATTAACAACACAGGAAGCAACAAGTGTTTTCAAGGATGTAGAGAAAGGGGAACCCTCTTGCACTGTTGGTGGGATTGCAAACTGGTGCAGCCACTCTGGAAAACAGTATGGAAGTTCCTTAAAAAGTTAAAAATAGTACTATCCTATGATCCAGCAATTGCATTACTAAATATGTAATTTATTATTTTGAATGAATTTTAGACTTATAGTAAGTTTTCAAAAAATAGTAAAGTTCATATGTATTATTTACTCTCCTTTCCTAATGTTAACATCTTAAGTAATCATTATTGTAACATTGATATATAAAACAATTATTGAAATATATTAACATTGACATAATACTATTAAAAATTCTGAGAACCATATTTTAATTTTGTTAGTTGCCTACTATCATTTTTTTTCTAGTTCAGAATCCAATTCAAGATCCCACATACATTTATTCATTCCATTTCCTTGTCTTAGTACACAACCCTCAACTCCCCCAATGGCAGAGTTCCTCAGTCTTTCTTTGCATTTCATAACCTTGACACATTTGAGGAAAACTAGATTGTAATCTTGTATGATAGTCTTCAATTTGAATTTTTTAAAAATTTTCTCATGACTAGATTGTGGTTATGCATTTCCCGTAAAAAGAAAAAAGAGTGTTAATAGTGTGTGGTTTTCAGTGGATCAAATAAGAAGTATATGATGTCATTATGTTTTATTTCTGTTGATGTTAAATATACTCATTTGGTTAAAGTGATGTATGCAAGATTTCTCTACTACAAAGTTACTGTTTTCTCTTTGTGGTTAGTAAGTATGTTGAAAGAGATATGCAAATATCTTCTTTTTCATCATATATTTACTTACTAATTTTAGCACCCATTGATGATTCTTGCCTACAGCAATTATTACCCCCTTCCTTCCTTCTCATTTTTTACCCTCGTGGTGTTGGTTGTTGTTTCTTCATTTTTAATTTTATTTGTGTTCTCTCTCTTTTTCTTAATGAGCTTAAGATTTATCAATTGTGTTTATCGTTTCAAAAAGCAGTACCTGATTTCATTGAGCTGATCTATGTTTTTTTAAGTCTATATTTCATTTATTTCTGCTCTAATTTTTATTATTTCCTTCCTGCTATGAGTTTTATTAGTTCTTTTTCTAGATCCTTTAGGTATAAAATTAAGTTGTTTACTTGAGATTTTACTTTTTTTTTTTTAAGATTTTATTTATTTGACACAGAGAGAGACCACAAATAGGCAGAGAGGCAGACAGAAAGAGGGGGAATCAGGCTCCCTGCTGAGCAGAGAGCCCGATGTGGGGCTTGATCCCAGGGCCCTGAGACCATGACCTGAGCTGAAGGCAGAGGCTTAACCCACTGAGCCACCCAGGTGCCCCTTTTTTCTTTTTTTTTTTTTAATTCAAATTTTGTTGGTTAACATACAGAGGAATATTGGTTTCTGGGGTAGAATTCAGTGATTCATCACTTACATACAGCTTGTTTCTTGAGGTAGGCCTGTATTGCTCTAACTTACCTTTTGATTTTCAAATTGTGTTTTTGATATAGACATTTTAAAATAATTATATTTTTTATTTTTAAAATTTAATTAACATACATTGTTATTTTTTTAAATTAATTTATTTATTTGACAGAAATCACAAGTAGGCAGAGAGGCAGGCAGAGAGAGGAGGAAGCAGGCTCCCTGCTGAGCAGAGAGCCTGATGTGGGGCTCAGTCCCAGGACTCTGGGGTCATGACCTGAGCTGAAGGCAGAGGCTTAACCCACTGAGCCGCCCAGGTGCCCCAAGATACATTGTTATATTAGATTCAGAGGTACAGTGTAATATTTCAGCAATCTTATGTATTTCTCAGTGCTTATCAAGACAAGCATACTCTTAATCTCCTTTATATATTTCACCCATTCCCAACCTATCTTCCCTCTGGCAACCACTAGTTTCTTGTGTGTATGTGAAAGTATGTTTTTGTTTGCTTGTCATTTTTTTGTTCATTGTTTTTTTTTTTAATTCCATGTATAAAGGATATTGTATGGTATTTGTCTTTTTCTGATTTATTTCACTTAGTATTATGCCCCCAGGTCCATTCACATTGTCACAAAGGGCAAAATTTCATTCCCTATGCTTACTGAAACATTATTTATTATCGCTAAGATATGGAAACAGCACAAATGTCCATCAGTGGATGAATATATAAAGAAGGTGTGTGTGTGTGTGTGTGTATTTATACATGCATATACTCAGCCATAAATAAGCAGGCATTACTAATTTTGATGAAGATCCAGTGTATCAGTCTGATTCTTTCATTTTTAGTGGTTATTATGAACTCACTATTAACTCTTTGCTTACCCCAAGTTTGCAAATATGTTCTAAGTTTTCTTCTAGAAGCTTTACATTAATAGCTTCTCCACATAAGTGTAATATGTATCTCAAAACATTTTTTTTTTAATTTTATTTTTTTCTTTCTTTTCAGTGTTCCAGAATTCACTGTTTATGCACCACACCCAGTGTTCCATGCAATACGTGCCCTCCATGATACCCACCACCAGGCTCACCCAACCTCCTACCCCTCCCCTCCAAAACCCTCAGTTAGTTCCTCAGAGTCCACAGTCTCTCATCGTTCATCTTCCCCTCTAATTTCCACCAACTCCCTTCTCTCCATCTTCCCATGTCCTCCGTGTTATGCCTTATGCTCCACAAATAAACAAAACCATATAATTGACCTTCTCTGCTTGACTTGCTTCACTCAGCATAATCTCTTCCAGTCCCATTCATATTGATACAAAAGTTGGGTATCCGTCCTTTCTGATGGAGGCATAATACTCCATAGTATATAGGGACCACATCTTCTTTATTCATTCGTCTATTGAAGGGCATCTTGGTTCTTTCCACACTTTGGTGATTGTGGCCATTGCTGCTATGAACATTGGGGTATGGATGGCCCTTCTTTTCACTACATCTGTATCTTAGGGGTAAGTACCCAGTAGTGCAATTGCAGGGTCATAGGGAATCTCTATTTTTAATTTCTTAAGGAATCTCTACACTGTTTTCCAAAGTGGCTGCACCAACTTGCAGTCCCAACCAACAGTGTAAGAAGGTTCCCCTTTCTCCACATCCTTTCCAACACATGTTGTTTACTGTCTTGTTAATTTTGGCCATTCTAAATTGTATAAGGTGGTATCTTAATGTGGTTTTGATTTGAATCTCCCTGATGGCTAGTGATGATGAACATTTTTTCATGTGTCTGTTAGCCATTTGTAGGTCTTCATTGGAGAAGTGTTTGTTCAGGTCTTCTGCCCATTTTTTGACATGATTATCTGTTTTGTGGGTGTTGAGTTTGAGGAGCTCTTTATAGATCTTGGATATCAGCCCTTTGTCTGTACTGTCATTTGCTAATATCTTCTCCCATTCCGTGGGTTGCCTCTTTGTTTTGTTGACTGTTTCCTTTGCTGTGCAGAAGCTTTTTATCTTGATGAGGTCCCATACGTTCGTTTTTGCTTTTGTTTCCTTTGCTTTTGGAGACATATCTTGAAAGAAGTTGCTGTGGCCGATGTCGAAGAGATCACTGCTTACATTCTCCTCTAGGATTATGATGGAGTCCTGCCTCACACTGAGGTCTTTTATCCATTTTGACTTTATCTTTGTGTATGGTGTAAGAGAATGGTCAAGTTTCACTCTTCCACACATAGCTGTCCAATTTCCCCAGCACCATTTATTGAAGAGACTGTCTTTTTCCACCATATATTTTTTCCTGCTTTGTCAAAGATTAGTTGACCATAAAGTTGAGGATCCATATCTGGGATCTCTACTCTCTTCTACTGGTCTATGTGTCTGTTTTTGTGCCAGTACCATGCTGTCTTGGTGATCACAGCTTTGTAGTAAAATTTGACATCAGGCAATGTGATTCCCCCAGTATGGTATGTTATCAGGGTTAAAGTTCATTTTTTCTTCTGTATTTGCAGTTTTTATTTTTATTTATTTTTTCACATGCCCTCCTTTTTTTTTTTTTTTTAAGATTTTGCTTATTTATTTGACAGACAGAGATCACAAGTAGACAAAGACATGGGCAGAGAGAGAGAGAGAGGAAGCAGGCTCCCTACTGAGCTGAGAGCCCAATGTGGGGCTCAATCCCAGGACCCTGCAACCATGACCTGAGCCTAAGGCAGAGGCTTTAACCCACTGAGCCACCCAAGCGCCCCTCACATGCACTCTTTAATGCCCATCACCAAGTTATTCCACCTCCCACCAACCTCCCTTTCCACAATCTTGTTTGTTTCCTGTAGTCAAGTTCACTTTTAATGTGTTCTTCTAATTGTTCCAGAATTATTTACTGAAAATAATTTTTAAATTTGGTTAAATTTTAATTCAATTGACATATAGTGTATTATCACTTTCAGAGGTAGAGTTCAGTGATTCATCATTTACATCTAACACCCAGTGCTCTTCACATTTAGTGCCTTCCTTAATGCCCATCACCCAGCTACCCCATCCACCCATGTACCTCCACTCCAGCAACCCTCGTTTTTTTCCCTATAGTCAAGAGTCTCTTATGGTTTGTCTCTCTCTGATTTTGCCTTATTTTATTTTTCCCTCCCAACCACTATAGTCCTCTGCTTTGTTTATTAGAGTCACATATTAGAAGTCATATAATTGCCTTTCTATGATTGACTTATTTTGCTTAGCATAATATCCTCTGGTTCCATCCACATCCTTACAACTGTTAATATTTCTTTTTATTTTTTTTTGATGGCTGGGTAATATTCTATTATATATATTATACAAATATATATAAAAAATATTATATTTATATATAATGGAATGATATATATGATAGATATATAATTCCATCAAATATAATTATATATATTTATATATGTTTAATATTTATAATATATATAAATGTATATATGTATTTTTATATTTATATATTATATAATAATTTAATATATATAATATATAATATTCGTGTGTGTGTGTGTGTGTGTGTGTGTGTGTGTGTAACATCTTCTTTATCCATTCATCTGTCAGTGGACAGCTGGGCTTTTCCATATTTTGGATATTGTAGACATTGCTGCTATAAACACTGGGGCTCAGGTACCCCTTTGAATCACTATGCTTGTATCGTTTGAGTAAATACTTAGTAGTGTGATTTCTGGGTCATAGATTAGCTCTGTTTTCAGCTTTTTGAGGAATCTTCATACTGTTTTCCAGAATGGCTGTACCAGCTTGCATTCCCATCAACAGTGTAAGAGGGTTCTGTTTCCTCTGCATCTGTGCGAACATTTGGTGTTTCCTGACTTGCTAATTTTAACCATTCTCACTGGTGTCAGGTGGTATCTAGTTGTTTTGATTTGTATTTCCCTGATGCCAAGTGATGTTGAACATGTTGAAGGGAATTTTCTTTTTCTGTTCAGTTATCTGATGCCTTGTTTGAAAATAAATTGACTATATATGAATGGATCTCTTTTGAACTCTGTTTTAAACTCTGTGTCATTCTTTTTCATTGGAACTTCATAGTAAATCTTGATATAAGATCGTATATGTCCAAACCTTTGTTCACCTATTCAGAAGAATTACTATTAGAATAGTAATACCAGCTTTCTTATGATTACTGTTTCTCTGATATATATTTTAAGCCTTTTGAAATTTTTTGGCCTATTTACATTAAATATACTTATGGACATATTTGGATTTATGCCTGCTATTTGGCTACTTTCCCCCATATTTACCCTTTTTAGTTTATTTCTCTTTCCCTGCTTTGTTTCCCTTTTTTTGGCCAAAAATTAAATAAGTGCCAAATTATGAATTAATTGAATGTATTTTAGTTTTCCATATTAAGTTCTTTATTTATATTTTAGCTTTACTTTTATGTGTTTTTGTTTAGGAGTTCCCATATGGATTATAATGTGTAGCTATAAATTATGATAGTCTTAGGATTAATATTGTATACTTCATTTAAAGTATAAAAGCTTTTAGCAAAATAGTTAGACTTTGTACTCTTTCATCCTTTGTGTTCATCATATTTTATATCTACATATGATATAAAAATCTATATGTTAAAATTACCCTTTCTACAATCAGTATTTTAAACCAATTGAGGAGATATTTACATTAACTTATATGTTTATCATTTCTACTTTTTCTTCAGCCTGAAAAACTTCTTTTAGTATTCTGAGAGTGGAGGTGTATTAACAACAAATTTTCTTACCTCTATTTTTGAAAATATGTTTACTTTCATTTTTACTGAATATATACAATTATAGGTTGACATTTTTCTCCTTTTAATACCTTACATATGGAATTTTATTCTTTTCTAGCCTCCATTGTTTTTGAGAATACAGATATTCCTTGAATTATTATTTATTTTTGTCTATTTTAATTGTTTTCCTCCATCTACTTTTAAGGTTTTCTCTATTTTTGTATTTAAGTGTGGTTTTATTTATATTTATCCTGTTTGGTGTTCAAACCTTTAGATGTGCAGACTGACTTCTTTCATGAAATTTGAGATGCTTGTGGGTGTCTTGTTGGCTCAGTTGGTTAAGCAACTGCCTTTGGCTTGGGTCATGATCCCAGAGGCCTGGGATTGAGTCCCACATCAGGCTCCTGGCTGCATGGGGAGTCTGCCTCTCCCTCTGAGCTTCTCCCCTCTCATGCTCTCTCTCATTGTCTCTCTCTCAAATAAATAAATACAATCTTTAAAAAAAAGCTTGAGATACTTGTGCCCTTTGTTTCTTCTAGTATTTTTTCCTCCTTACCACTCCCCCCTTCTCATCATGGACTACAACTATACCTATGTTGAAATACTTTCTGTTTTTACACAGATTAGTGATGCTCTGTTCATTTTATATTTATTTTTTACTCATTATTAATTATTTAAATATTTTATTTATTTATTTGAGAGAGAAAGAGAGAGATCACAGAGACAGAGGGAGAGGGAGAAGCAGAGTTACCACTGAGCATAGAGCATATGATCATGATCCCAGGACCATGAGATCATGACCTGAGCTGAAGGCAGATGTTTAACCAATTGAGCCACCCAGGCACCCCTTATCATTTATTTATGAAGGAAGTGAGGGCGGGGCAGAGAAAGAATCTTAAGCAGGCTTCATGCCTAACACTGAGCCCAATGCAGGGCTTAATCACACAATGCTGAGATCATGACCTGAGCCAAAATCAAGAGTTGGGTGCTTAACTGACTAAGCCACCCAGGTGCCCCTGTGTTCTTCTTCATTTTTTTTAATCTTTATCTATCTATCTATCTATCTATCTATATCTATTTATTCTTGTGAGATTTTCCAATTCAGTAATACTTATTGAGATGTCTTCTGGTTCACAGACTATGTCTTCTTTTTTCAATCTTACTTTATTTATTTATTTATTTATTTATTTTACTTTTGTATTTGTCTTTCTTAGTTCTAGAACATTCGTTGGCTCATTTTTATAACTTCAGTTTATCTGCTTATATTCCCATCTATTCATTCATTATGAGCACATTTTCCTTCAACCATTTTGAACATATTTTAATGAGTTCTTTAAAGTCCTTTTCTGGGGCGCCTGGGTGGCTCAGCGGGTTAAGCCGCTGCCTTCGGCTCAGGTCATGATCCCATGGTCCTGGGATCGAGTCCCGCATCGGGCTCTCTGCTCAGCAGGGAGCCTGCTTCCCTTCCTCTCTCTCTGCCTGCCTCTCTGCCTACTTGTGATCTCTGTCTGTCAAATAAATAAATAAAACCTTTAAAAAAAAATAAAGTCCTTTTCTGTTAATACCACATTTAGATCATCTTAGGATGTTTCTATTGACATAAATGTAATTGGAGTCTTGGGAAAAAAAAGGAAGACAAAAAAATAATTTAGGATATATGTTGGTTAATAAAAGAGATGTTTTTTATCTTTTCTTTCAATATTGGAAGCATATTACTATTATTATTAAAACCTAAAATTATAATACTGTTCTTTGGTGTTGTAACACATATAAATATAATCTGTATTACAACAAGAGTACATAAGATAGAGCAAGGATGAATGTAACTATAGTAGTGCATGTTTTTTATATTTTACATAAAGCTATACTACATAAAGTTTATGTAGACTCTGATAACTTACATATGCATACTATAACCTTAGAACAAATAATAAGAAGTACAGAGAATTATAGGTAAAAAGCCAATAGCAGGATACGGGGATAAAAATACTTGGTTTAACTGTAACTAAATCAGGAAAGAATGAAGGAAGAAACTAAATACAGAGAGTTATATAGAGAACAAATAATAAAATGGTGGACCTAAAGCCAACCATAGAGGTAATTACTTTAAGTATACTCTTATTTGTAATTTCCTTGATTGGACAAATACTGAGTAAAATATTTTAAATTTTGTAGTGTTCCTTAAATTTCATGGATCTTGTATAATTTTTGTTTTTATGAATTTTGATGCTATGATATTTATCATTAATGAGGTCAATACATTTTATCTTCTTGTGGATTATACTTTTTTTTCCCATTATCATTTGTAATTATGCCCACTACATAAACCACAGTAGCCCTGAGGACTGCTGGGGAAATTTTTTTTTTCCTTTTATTTAAATTTTACTTAGTTAACATACAGAACAATATTGATTTCTGGAGTAGAATTCAGTGATTCATCACTTAGATACATCACCCAGTGATCATCATAAAAAGTGCCTTTCTTAATACCCTTCACCCATCTATCCTCTCCCCCATATACCTCTCTCTATCAACCTTGTTTGTTCTGTATCATTAAGAGTTTCTTATGGTTTATTTCCCTCTCTCCCTTATCCCTTTTATCATATGTTCGTCTGTTTTCTTTCTTGAATTCCACATATGAGTGAGATCATATGGTATTTGTCCTTCTTTGACTGACTTATTTCAATGAGCATAATACACTGTAGCTCCATCCACATCATTGCAAATGGCAAGATTTCATTCTTTTTGATGGCTGAGTAATACTCCACGTGTGTGGGTGTGTGGGTGTGTGGGTGTGTGTGTGCGCACGCGTGTGTAACATCTTCTTTCTTTTTATTATGTTATGTTAGTCACCATACAGTACATCATTAGTTTTTGATGTAGTATTCTGTGATTCATTGTTTGCGTATAACACCCAGTGCTACACACAATATGTGCCATCTTCTTTATACAATTTCAGTGGACATTTGTGCTCTCTCCATAGTTTACATATGCTGTTGTTGATAATGCTGCTGTAAACATTGAGGTGCATGTACTCCTTTGAATCTATTTTTTTTCATCCTTTGGATAAATACCTAGTAGTGCAGTTGCTGGCTAGTTCTATTTTAACTCCTCGAGGAACCTCCATACTGTTCTCCAAAGTGGCTGCACAGCTTTTCTCCTCATCATCACCAACACCTGTTGTTTCCTGTGTTGTTAATTTTAGCCATTCTGACAGGTGTGAGGTGGTAACTCTTGTGGTTTTGATTGTATCTCCCTGATGATGAGTGATGTCAAACATCTTTTCATGTGTCTGTTAGACATCTGGTTGGGGAAGAGTTTTAAAACATGAGAAATTTTTACCACCTTTGTGACATTATACTGCCATTTAATATCTTTAATCAAATGTCATCAGAGTTGACCAGCAATATTACATGCTGTGATTAGCTTTCTATAAATAACTTTGCTTTCTGTGTACAAATCAGTGTCAATGAAAAAAAAATACATATACTAGATAAAGATCTTTATTAACCTTGTCTCAAACTTTATCCTCAGGCTTCTTCAGATTAATTAACTGCAAAGAATGAATTATGTATAAGCAAAGAGTGGAACAGTGGCATAATTTGATACATTAAGACATCTAGTGACTCTGGTTAGTTTGGTCACAACCCCAGTGGAACTATGGCAACCCATGATTATCAACTGTTTACCACTATTTCATAGTCTGAAAGAGAATGTTCCCTAAGAGAAAAGGAAAGGGAGTGAGTTGTAAATGTGACCAGGCAACTGTAATGTATACTTATCCCTACCCACCACAAGTGTGATATGTGCTCTAATGCAAGTCTTTATGACTATATACATCACATTAATAATTACCACCAGCTTACATGATCAAACAAACCTACATACCACCAAATATGCATTAGAGCCTGTTAGACAACAGCAATAAATTTCAACTGAAATGAGTCAATTGGTCAATTAATCTACCTGTTCCTGTTTGCTTTTGTGGAAGAACTTAATTTTCTAGTAGGCTTAAAAGCTGTATAATGACAGTGGTGGGGAGTTCCTTCTCTGTGGACTATCATGACTTAGAAATTCCCTTTATCAATGCTTCAGGGAATTGCTATTCTTTGGTGGCTAAGGTTTTAGTTTCCAATTTGCATATTCAATACCCCTGAAGCACCAGACTGACAGGCAGTTTGATTGAGGGAACTCCTTGGGATATAAAAACGTTATCAGGCACCATTACTAATCATGGTGCTTAAATTAGGACTCCACCTTTAGAGAGAAAATTGTTCTTTCTGCCTTGGCCTCAGACTGCTGAAGTAATAGAGAATAGTAAGTAAGCATCACTTCTTTCTGAGGCAAACCTATTAAATGGATTGTTTTAAAGGCTAGTGATGTATGCTATCCATTAAGGAAGAGAGTGTGTATCCAGAGATATTGAATAATATTTCTCATCTGAATTTTTTGGAGAAGAATATGGGTATGACAAATTTTCTATTTCCATGACCATTTGACTCTCAGGTTTCTTAATATTTGGTAGAAAAAAAAGCTTCCCCACAAAGTTATATGTTATTATCTGAATTCAGTTAGACGTGAGATAGTAGAATAAAGTAGAACTTCCTCAAATGAACTATAGAGGTGAAGAAGGTAATATATGTGAGGCACACAAATTACTGTTCTTTTGTCCTTCGATTCCTTCCCACTGAATTATGTTTAAGCCCCACCTAGCTGCCCATCCATCACCTCAATGATACTTTTCAGGCAGTTGCAGAATTGGGTGTGTAAAATTAAATTATCATGTCATCTCTTAACACTTAAAATAAAAGGAAGAAATTTGATAAGGAAACCACATATCTGATATAGAAATGGGCCATTACCTCTACTACAGATGGAAGGGTTTCATACAGATAAAAGAAAACAGTAGCAGTTAAAGGAATACACAGGCACCTTTGACTTCTCTAATTATAACCAGAGTATAGGCTCTAAAATTTTAGTGGCAGACATAAATGCTATATTAGCAACTTTTACCTTGAAGATGTGATTTCTGGTGTCCTGGTGGGTAGACCACAAGGAAAATGGTATTAATTTCATGTTATACTTATACAATTAAAAGTGGAATTGCTGGGTATTTTCTGTCTCTGTTTCCTCCCCTGAAAATCCTGTTCAAGACACTCATAGCTCGTATGATACCATAGTGAACTCTCTTTAGCATGTTCCACACCCTTTAGGGAAGGACAAGCTTTTCTCTACTCTATTTAAATAAAATGTTCTCCAAACATTGCATTCATTATTGACAAAATTAAATGTATAATTTAAGAAAAATAGGAAAAAAGTCCTCTAAATAACACTTCAGGAAAAAATCAAAACATTATTCTTAGAACTGTTTGTAATTTCACCCAGTTATCACTTTTATTTCAATTACTATCAATGTTTTTTTATCCTTGAGGATCTATAAGCTATTTATTTATTTATTTATTTATTTATTTGTATAGATCATTTATGCTTTATTTTTTTATTATGTTATGTTAGTCACCATATGGTACATCATTAGTTTTTGATGTTGTGTTCCATGATTGTGTATAGCACCCAGTGCTCCATGTGATACGTGCCCTCTTTAATACCCATCATCAGGCTTACCAACTCCCCCCTTCTCCTCTGAAACCCTCAGTTTGCTTCCTGTAATGGGGGAGGATCAGAGGGGGAGACTGACCATGAAAGACTATAGACTCTAGGAAATATAAGCTTCTTTAGATTTTTTTTCATATTCTGTTATAAGTGTTTCCCACATCTTCTGCTTAATAAATGCAACTTCAATACATTGGATGATTTATTATTAAATTATTGAAGTAATGGGCAATTATATATGCAAAATTATATGTAGAATGTATTATATATCCAGTCATATGTGTGTATATTATACATACAAATATGTAAAAATTATTATCTCATGAATGTGCAACTGTATACAGACATAGACACACACATGTACACACATATATATATCCCATTCTTTAATTAGTGTGACTTTTAGTGAGTATTCATGAACATGTAAAGTTCAAAAGGTAGAATAAAGCTTATCGGAGGTGTGTATCAGAGATACAAGTGATATGATACAATGAGCAAAAGGGCATTGACAACTTCATATTGGCTATCAGCACTATTTTGAGCTCCATGAAAAAAGCCAGAGGAAGGGTTTTACTCTTCTTGTGTCTGGTACAATACCTGGCATAAACGAGATGCTACAGCAATGTTTGTCTATTGAATTAATTACCAAAAAACATGAATGATTGAAAAACTGGGTAAAATAATTTTTTGCCTACCTTCTGTCTGAAGCTTTTTTGTGGCTGTCGCCTCCATGAAAGAGCTGTATTAGGAGAGATCTTATAGCTAAAACTATGATGAGACCTAATTTTTGAAGTCATATGGATTTTTTAACCTATTATAAGTGAAGAAGTTTAAAAACATATTATTGCATATGCTTAAACTGACAATTATTTCATTTTTACTACTTGTTTGACTATTATTAATTTGATTATTTGTTGTTTAATTTATATTCTGTATTGAATGAGTTAATAGATGCAGAGGTAAATATGATAATACTAACTATCTTATTACTACCATTTCTTGAGGTCTTGCCATATGGAAGCCACATACTTTACCCCCGTCTATGTGATTATATATAATTTTATATATATATATATATATATATATATATATATATATATATAATATATAATATATTATATATATAATAATGGCTTAAACTCACTTAATTGAGGAGAAACTCCAATATTTAGAGATCAAGAAAGGTGATCTGGAATATACTTTGCCCTAGTGGCAAAGCAGCTTACCACAAACATTTGAGAAGATCCCCACCCTGAGAATAAAACTACTAGCTTACTCCCTCATATACTCTACGTAGTTTTCCTTTTTCCTTTTAATTTCTAATTCTGGGTAGGATGTGTTAGAAACTAAGTGGTTATGGTCCACTTCATATGTAGTCTCCAGAAACTCAGGTAACAACCTCCAACATTAAAAAATGAAACAAAAATAAAATAAATAAAATCTATGAATGGGGGAAAAAAAAGAAGACTAAAATAATGAGCACTGTGTATTGTATGCAGCTTACGAATCACTAAAATCTACCTCTGAAAACAATAACGCAATTTATGTTAATAAATTTAATTTAAATAAAATTTAAAAAAAACTAAAACTACAGTACAGATTTTTTTTAAAGGTGATATTTATTTTAATATAAAGTCTCTTCTCCTTAGGTCAGTGTGGGTAATGTTGATCACTGTTTGTGTCTCTCAGGAAACAGACTCGGTTTCAAACATGTTATTTGCCTCTGGTGAACCCAAATCTCAAGTCAAACCAAAAGAAAACCTCCCCTTGTAGTATATTGGTGATAACTTGATAATTTTTCTGGCTATTGGCTAGTCAAGTTAGATTTCAAGTCAAGTTAACCTAGTTGTTGTTGTTTTTAAATCTTTTTTTTTAATTTATTTTCAGCATAACAGTATTCATTGTTTTTGTACCACACCCAGTGCTCCATGCAATCCGTGCCCTCTCTAATACCCACCACCTGGTTCCCCCAACCTCCCACCCCTCCACCTCTTCAAACCCTTCAGATTGTTTTTCAGAGTCCATAGTCTCTCATTGTTCACCTCCCCTTCCAATTTCCCCCAACTCCCTTCTCCTTTTAATGTTACTAAAGAACCATGAACAAGCTGGAGAAAGTAAGGGAATATGCCATTTGATAAAATCATACAGGAAGAAGAGTACTGGGGTGAAAATGATACAAGAATTATTGTCATAATCATCATCATAATAATAGATATACTTTGTATTATCAAGTCTATTCCAGCACCTGTGGTTGCTGATTTGTATAATTCTACCATATATCCTTTAGCATGAACCTAAATAACTCTTTCACTACAAATATGAGGAAAAAAAGATAATTACTAAGTAGCATACCTATTATTATAATTTTGACTACTGGATTCAAAGCCTGTGTTCTCAGATATCACTAAGTGTACCAACATGGAATGTTTTAAACCCATTCACCCTAAAAATATTTTTGGAGCATATCGTATGAGACAGAAATTGTTCTAGGCAGCAGGGAAATAGATATGAGCAAGCGGGTAAAGCTGTCTGTAATCATGAAAATAGATTGTATTAATAGATACAAATGCATTTTCATTAAGCAAATGGATATTGAAATTCATTGCCTGGATTCAAAGACCCATTCACCATGTCTTCCTTTTGTTGCCTCTGTGGTGAGAGATGAGATATGCCAACTATTACCAAAAGTAAATGAGATCTCTTCTTGGAAGATTTATTTTAGCACAGCATCTATTGTATTGTGTGTTCAATAAATATTACTTGTGAATATTTGAGGACACATACACTTAACAATCATTTTTTATGTTATGAATGTGAAATTCTGGCTACTGAAAAAATATCATCCAAAATACTATGCTATCTTTTGATAGTAAGAGAGAGTCCACCCTGGCAGAGTCTCAGCAGTATATAAAAAATGGGTATAAAAAATGGGAAGACATTTTGAAGCTTCACTGAAGGTGGGTCTGTCAGTGTGGGGGACTTGAAGATAAAAAGAAAGGAATGCATAATTCTCCTTGAGTGGTAGGGCTTTGAAGCTATGTAAGGATGTCTTCTTAGAAGAGAAATTAATTATCCAAATTAGAACCCGGGTGATATCAGAGACTATACTGAAGGCAGACTTTAATTTATCAAGGTAACAAGTTCCAGTCCAGAGTACAGGAAATAGCCCAGGAGATTTTTGTTTCACTAATCCAGTAAAAGTCTTTCAGAGATACTCAGCGATCTGTTTAAAAGCAAAATACTCCCGGGGTATCTAAGTGTCTGATTTAATTTTGTCTCAGGTCATGATCTAAGAGTGGTGAGATGGACGCCCCCTGCAAAGATCCATGCTCAGTGCAGTCTGCTTGAGATTTTTTTCTCTCCCCATACCCCTCCTTCCCCTCAGTCTAAATAAATTAAATAAATAATGAATAAATAAATAAATAAAGTCTTAAAAGAATTATTCTTATGAGATTTCCAAATAAGGCTGTAATGTTTTTAGTACTACTCATCAAGAATAGTTTAATGTCAACCAGTAAATTTTGTGTTTTCAATATCATTTATTGATCTAAAACAACAAAATAAAAATCTGGATCTTACTTACTTATAAGATCTGAGAAATTGAGATACCTCTGAATAAAACCTCTCTGCTTTCAAGTTCTTATGTAAGTTCTAGTCCCCTGAAAGTTTAGTTAGAAAAGCTAACTTACACCCCAAATCCTCCAGTATTGTTTTGGTAGACACAGGAAACTCATTTTGGCAAGACAGGAATTTTGAAATTTCTAGTTGTCAAGCATGTTGTTGTGTTTCCCTGACCATCTATTTGTTAAGCCTTAGTTACTGATTCATTTTAAGGAATTAGAACCAATGGAAATTGGGTGCCTCACAAAGGAAAATATGTACAAACCCAACAGCCAACTTGATTATATGCATTAATCACTTCACACATAAATCCTAACCAGGTATCAGACTTATACTAAAGAGTAACTGAAATGCAAAATAAATAAAACAATACAAATAATAAATGTTTTATAAGTAACATAGTTAAATGTGACTTTAAACGAGATAGATAAGAAAATAAACAATAAAAGACTGCAGATTAAAATATGGCAATTTATAATATTGTTCTGTGGACCTTGAGTGGAAGTTGGGACCCATCAAAGCATATAGGTCTCTTTTTCATACAGTCATCTACTTGGTTGCAAGGTCTTAGGTAGAAGCCATTTTCCTCCAAAGACCATCTGCTTTGAATTTGTCCTAGGATTCCCCAGTCTGAGGTCTCCAGCAATTATTTAAGATGGCTTATCCCTCTTCAAAAGAAGCTCTTTGGATGATATAATTCTAAGTACCAAACTTATGGAATTTTACTTATGCACTAGTTTGAACTGTACCTGATTGGGTCCTTTAGAAGTTTGAAGGCTGTCCTCCTCTCCTAAATTTTAGACCAGGTCTTTAAAATTTAGTAGCTGTTTAGGAGTATATTAAGGAAAGGCTATTTGTGTGTTGTGGTTTTATAGGAAGCCTTAATCTAAAACCAAGCCAGCAGTATTCACTGGTATAAATGTTTCCACTGGGTCAAAACAGATATTTTGGTAAGCTGATCTTTGGTAAGCTGAGAATTCTAATGAATTGTCATAACACCAAATTGGTAGAAAGTTTTATTACAATAACAATTGGATGAATTGCCAAAGTTGCCTGAAATATCTGGCCATGATTGCTTACAGTAGTGTGGAGTCTAAAATCAAAGGTGATATTCCTAGAGTCATAGTTGTTCTGTTATTAACTCAAAAGGAAAAATTCAATGAACTCCAAAAGAAGTTATGTTCATTGTCATTAAAGCAAATCTTATGCTTATTGGGAGTCTGAGAGTCTTTATGTTGTCAATATGAGCCAAAGACTTCTGTTTATTCTATCTTTTCTGAAGATTGGAGTGTAATGGATGATAGGGGTACCATGTGACTAGCAGAACTGTACAGAACTCTCTAGTTATAGTTTCAGTAAAATGGTTGTGTCCAGTATTATAAGGATAATTTGGGAACACAAAATCATGTCATGTATTGCAATTAAAAAATCTGGAAATCTCCAATGAGGCTTATGTCTCAAAGAAGCAGACAATTACAATACATAATCAAAATGCATTACAGAAAGTATTTATGAGATCTGGAATTGTTCAAAGAGTATTCAGCTCTTTCCCATGTCTCACTCCTATGGTTTTATAAATAATGGCAAATGATATGTACACTATATGCACTTTCAGTAATTCTAGAATGTTTCTTCATCAATACTGACTGAGTGCAGTATCCAATTTGTCCTTGTTATGGGGAATAAGTTTATGTTAAATTTTTGCAATTTTCCATTTGAGGTCCTCTGGCACTACTAAGTGCCCATCCTGAGAGTGTCAGAAATTATTCTCATGTAATTTACCTCTGGTAACACTTTGCTGACTCTGGAGCCAATGTCTGGCATTTTATAATAACCTATTTGAATCTCTCAACATATTTAATTATGAAGGACAGGATCTTAGTGCCTGCTGGGGCATTTCCTTTAGCTTCCATAGTATCCCCTTTTGTATGAGTGTTTACTTTTATTTACTTATTTTAATTTATCTGACAGAGATCACAAGTAGGCAGAGAGGCAGGCAGAGAGGGGGGGGAAGAAGTCTCCCTGCTGAGCAGAGAGCCTGATGCAGGGCTCAATCCCAGGACCCTGGGATCATGACCTGAGCTGAAGGCAGAGGCTTTAACCCACTGAGCCACCCAAGTGCCCCTGAGTGTTTACTTTTAAAAAAATATTTTATTTACTTATTTGACAGATAGATTGTGTGCACACAGGTAGGCAGAGCAACAGGCAGAGGGAAAGGGAGAAGCAGCCTCCCTGCTGAGCAGAGAGCCCAATTCAGGGCTGGTCTCGGGACCAAGGGATCATGACCTGTGCTGAAGGCAGACACTTAACCAACTGAGCTACTCAGACACCCCGAGTGTTTACTTTTTATAATACCCACTTCTTCAGGAAATTTCAGATCATTCAAAGGTTATTTACTATTCTCGTTGAGTCTTCTGATGAGATCAAAACACTGTTCACTTACAAAGCATTCCAAAACCATGGAATACACTCAAATTATATTTAATATCAGTGTTTCTAGTGACATTTCTATCTCTAACTGACCAAATCTGTGGAGTGCAGTGACTTCTACATCTGAGAAGATTCTGCTATGAGTCATGGTACAATTATTCTGTTGATTCTCTTGAGTAGACAAAGGGACACTAACAAAAAAGTAGAACACAAATACAACCACTATAACATACACAGCTTCAAGAAGTTACCAAAATAGAATGGTATATGGGTGTGGCATAGGGAATATCTATTCTATGTATGGGTGTGATGTAGGAAATGTGGTGTGGCATAGGAAATATCTATTCTATGTATGGCTCTGAGGACTTGAACAATCCATCTGCCAAGTGGGTTTTAAAATTGGAGGGTAAAAGAATGACAAGAACTGGTACAAATTTTTGGCGTTTGTTTTTACTCTTTTTTAATTCCTGGTTTTAGAAGATGTGCAAGTTTGGGTAGCAGTTTAGATGGATAAATCTAAACCTTACTGTGTTTATCCCAGATAACCCTACCTATATTAGTAGGAATTTTTGTACATGAAAATGGTAACTACTTTCTTGAGATCTTCCATTTGAGATTAATTTAGATACAAAAGTAGTAGTAAATCAATTGTCAAATATCTATGGATGTTTTATGAGGAGGGGAATCTTCAAAGAATTGAGGTCTAGACTATCCAGAGTATTTAGTTTGCAATGACATTTTTACAGAAAACACCTATGTATCAAGTAAGCAGATGTGGTATTACAGTGAAAGAAATTAATTTAATTTAAAAGTCTGAGGGTAATTCATAATAGTCTGGGACATTGGGAACATTTGAGGATAACTGGAAAAACCTCCACCCCTATATTTTGTCATTTCTGAGGAAGAGGTGTAATAGTAGTAGGGTTTAAAAATTAATGTTGTAGCATCCATATCAATTTGCAAAATTATACATTTATACTTTAATATTTAAAGATAGTTTTTCTTTTGATTTTAAGAATAAAATGGATAATTAGGTGCTTAGTACTCAGTTGAAGCACCTAGATTTCTTATTTCATTTTTTCTTTTAGATTCTCAATTAAGGCCATAACAACTTATTTTCCCAGTGTACCTAATGTTTACAAGTGTCTGGGATGGAAGGATGTAATTTGATCTCAGTCTGATTTTGTTTTTATTATAAAATTCTTTTAATATATTTAGTGAGCTTTTTGAGATCTTATAGTCTCACAACTTTCCATTCTAGTTTTTTCTTGCATATTGAATCTTCTATTTCTGGTTTACATTTATGTCTTTCCATGACTTTGGTCACTTATTATCTAATATAATGTATATTTAATTATTTTTTAATTAATGGTTTCTTGTACTAGAATGTAAGCATACTGAGCATATAAATTTTTGAATGTGTCTTTTATTGCATGAATCCCAAGTTTCTGGCTCTGACTACAAAACAAGTAAAAATTAACATTGAAAATCAGGAGCTAAATTAAATTCAAATTATTGATCTGGTAATGGAGAAACTTCAATAGGAATTTCAACTTTTTGGTTCTTGGAGAAAGAAGCAATGTTATATAGAATTTTGAAAATGGGTGGAATTTAGGTAAAATCTATAATAAGCAGTATTTTGGTTAAGTAAAATAAAGATGGAGCTGATTGAATGGACTTTATTTGATGAAAGCCAAATGGAGATCATTGAAAGAATTACATAGTAAGTCAGTTAAAGTAGTACTTGCTGATTGTGGGGATTTATCTAAAACTCAGTTGTGACCTTTTTGCAGCTTCCTGAGTACTGGGAAAGCGTGTTGTTAGGTGAGAGTAGAATTTACAAATACTTTTGTACATGTGGATAGTGTCCTTCAGTCAAAGGTAGTATTTTTTTCTTATCATCAAAACCTGGTAATGTATAGGGAATGTAGAAGAATGTTCATAGTCATCTAGATGCTCTATGTACATTCATAGATTATTGGAAATCCCTAACTTAAAAAATTTTAAATATAAAGTACATTTAAAGATTATTTTTTTGCCATTTAAAAGTTATTAATAAAATGGGAAAATTCCTTAAAAATGCAACTAATGAAAAAAGTCACAAAATGAAATGGAAGGGAATAAACTGATGGTTGCCAAAGGGGATGTAGATGGGGGGAGGTGATAGGAATTAAGGAGTCCCCTTGTTCTGATGGGCACCAAGTGCTATATGTAAGTGTTGAATCACTAAATTGTACACCTGAAGTAATATTATACTATATGTTAATTAACTGTAATTTAAACAAAACCTGTAAAAATGGAAAATATAGATTGTTTTATATCTGTTAAAGACATGGAATCCATAATTAACATCTTTCTAAATGAGAATATTCCAGTCATAAATATTCTCACCAGTGAATTTTTATGAGTATTTAAGAAAAACTGTATTTTAGAAAACTAAAACTAAATTTTAGAAAACTATATATTAGAAAAACTATAGTTTTAAGAAAAACTATCATTTTCTCAGACTAGCTTAATTCTAGTAATTAAATCAGACAATGACGCTGTTAAAAATAAATTAAGAGAATATAGCTATTAGGAATACAGGTGCAAACATTCTAAATGCAATAACAGTAAACTATAATTAAATGAAATATTTTAAAAAATGCATCCAGAACCATTTTGGGTTTACTAAGTATCACAAGTGTTGGCTAACTGAACAAAATAATAAATAAATTAATTAATAAACAAACAAACAAGCAAACAAATAAGACATCTGGTTTCAACTCTGACATGTGAAGAGCTTGAAGTCACCATTTCTGTCCCTGGAATAAGTTAAAGTTTGACAAACTGAAACAGCAATCAGAGATCTGAGACTGCAAGGAATACTTCCACCTCAAAATCTGGAGATTCAGTCACCCACTGAAATATGGGTGAAATTTGCTTTTACAAATTGGTAGGAACAACTTAAATGACAATTTAAATATGTAGCTGGACTGATGTGTACTAAAATCCACAGGGAGAGATGTGATCTATAAGGGAGAAACCCCTAGGAACTTCCACACTTCTGTGGGCTTTACCAAAAAGAACCTCACAAGTTTCTCATGGTAAAAATTTGAGAAAGATCCCCTCATGACTCTGGAATGGGGAGAAAAGTAATCATTGCGAAATACACCCCAAGAATTTTCCACAACAAAGACTGAATATCCAGGGGAAGGACTCGGGGAAGGGTGTTCCTCTCACTCCAGCTTACTATAGCCATCCTATCTTACCAACCCGAAAATGCTCGCATGCACACATTTGCACGCACATACATGCACGTGCGCGCGCACACACACACACACACACACACTCTCACACACACACATCAATAGAAGTTAGTGCTTTGAGAAAATAGATGGGGAACACTAGAGTCAGGGAAAAGAGTAGGGGACAAGGAGAGAAACAGCTATGATCCTGGAGAAATACTTGTGAAGTTCACTACCACAGATACAGACTTAATCAAAAAGTCCCCCCAGAACTCCCCCACATCTTACCATTACCAAAACAATTTTTAGTATAGTAACAGTGGATTACAGTTGAAAGAGCTTCAAAATAACAACTCTCTCAGATGTTAAGCCCAGACTAAAAAGAAGAGACAAAAACATACTAAAGGAATTTGACAATTTTGTTCCTTTTACCAACAGTGAACATTAAACAGAATATAACTCCTAGTCAGATTACAGTAAATATCATGCTAAAGGCAATTTATCTCAATCTCTAATATCAGATACAATTCAACAACAAAAAATATTACAATACATGCTATATGTTGAGGTAAAAAAATAGTCTAAAGAGACAAAACAATTGGCAGAACCATACTCAAGACAGAGATATTGAAATTATCAAATAGGGAATCTAAAATAACTATGATTGTAATGTTAAGGGCTCCATGGAAAAAGAAGACAGCATAGAAAAAACAGTTTAGTTATATAAACAGAGTGATGAAAACTATAAGAACCAAAAGTAAATACTAGAAATAAAAAACACTATAACCTCATAAAGAATGCCTTTAGCAGGCTTATCACTAGAATCAACACAGTAGAGGAAAAAAAAGTCAGTGAGCTTGAAGATTAATGGAAATTTCACCAAATGAAATGCAAAGAGAAAAAATATAATGGAAAACTAGAACAGAACTTCCAAGAGCTGTAGAACAAAAATGTAACAGACATTACTAGAATAAGATTAGAAAGTGCAGAGCAAAAAAAATTTTTGGAGTAATAATGGTGAAGA
This sequence comes from Enhydra lutris kenyoni, assembly GCF_002288905.1. NCBI lineage: Eukaryota > Metazoa > Chordata > Mammalia > Carnivora > Mustelidae > Enhydra > Enhydra lutris. Next base: position 82,821 of record NW_019154258.1, read on the forward strand.
ATGTTCCAAAATGAATGACAGACATTAAACTACAGATGCAGAGAGCTCTGAAAATACAAAGCAGAGAAAAAATGAAGAAAAAAAAAAACAATAATAAAGCATAGACATATATATTCAACTGTAGGAAGTCACGGTAAAAGAGAAATCTTGAATATAGCTAGAAAAATCCCACAATATCTTATCTATAGAGAATTAACATAAATTATAATAGGCTTCCAATCAGAAATCATGAAAGTGGGGCGCCTGGGTGGCTCAGTGGGTTAAAGCCTCTGCCTTCGGCTCAGGTCATGATCTCAGGGTCCTGGGATCGAGCCCCGCATCGGGATCTCTGCTCAGCAGGGAGCCTGCTTCCTCCTCTCTCTCTCTGCCTGCCTCTCTGCCTCCTTGTGATCTCTCTCTCTCTGTCAAATAAATAAAAAAAATAAAAAAATCTTTAAAAAAAAAGAAATCATGAAAGTAAGAAGAAAAATGAAAAGTTTAAAGTGTTGCAGGAAAAAAAATCTACCTAAAAATCTAAATAAGCAAAATAATCTTTCAAAAGTAAAGGAGAAATGAATACTCCCAGATAAAAAATGAGGGAATTCTTGCCAACAGACCTGGCATACAAGAAATTAAAATAAGTCAAAAGTCTTCAGGCAGAAGGAAAATTTTACAGGTTAAAAATGTAGATCTAAGGGCGCCTGGGTGGCTCAGTGGGTTAAGCCGCTGCCTTCGGCTCAGGTCATGATTCCAGGTCCTGGGTTCGAGCCCCGCATCGGGCTTTCTGCTCAGCAGGGAGCCTGCTTCCTCCTCTCTCTCTGCCTGCTTCTCTGCCTACTTGTGATTTCTCTCTGTCAAATAAATAAATAAAGTCTTTCTTTAAAAAAAATGTAGATCTACATAAAGAAAAGAAGACATCCAAGAAATAATAGTTGAGGTAAAATGAAATTATTTCCATCATTCTTAAATAATTAAAAATGTCTAAGGTAATAATAGTAGCAATGTACTGGGTGATTATGGCATATCAATAATAAAGTAAGTGAAAGCAATGTCTTAAGAGATGAGAGGGAGAAATTGAGAATCATCTAATATAAGAGGCCGCATTCACATGAAATAATGAGGTGTAAGTTGGAAAGTGAGTTTTGATTAGTTGAAAAAATATGTATTGTGAATTCTAGGAACAACATTAAAAAATGAAAGGAAAATAATTGATATGCTAAGAGAGAAGATAAAATACAATCATATAAAAGGATCAACTAAAATCAGAGAAGGCCATAAAAAATGAAATTACTAGAAAACAGGTATAAGTACAGAAGACACTAATCTATCTATAACAATAATCTTTTTATTTTTATTATTTTCTATAAGTAGACTCAACATCCAGCATGAAGCCAAACACAGGGCTTGAATTTATGACCCTGAGATCAAAACCTGAGCTAGGGGTTCCCTGTTTGTTTTGTTGACTATTGCCTTTGCTGTGCAGAAGCTTTTGATCTTGATGAAGTCCCTAAAGTTCATTTTCACTTTTGTTTCCTTTGCCTTTGGAGACATGTCTTGAAAGAATTTGCTGTAGCCGATGTCAAAGAGTTTACTGCTTATGTTCTCCTCTAGGATTTTGATGGATTCCTGTCTCACATTGAGGATTTTCATCCATTTCAAGTTTATCTTTGTGTATGGCGTAAGAGAATAGTCCAGTTTCATTCTTCTGTACATAGCTGTCCAATTTTCCCAGCACCATTTATTGAAGAAATTGTCTTTCTTCCATTGGATATTTTTTTTCCTGCTTTGTCAAAGATTAGTTGACCATAGAGTTGAGAGTCCAGATCAGGGCTCTCTATTCTTCCACTGGTCTAAATGTCTGTTTTTGTGCCATACAATGCTGTCTTGGTGATCACAGCTTTGTAATATAGCTTGAAATCAGGCAACGTGATGCCCACAGATTCGTTTTTATTTTTCAACATTTCCATGGATTGTTTGTTCCTGCATTTCATTCTGAAAAATACCAATGGTATTTTGGTCAGGATGGTGTTGAAAGTATAGACTGCTGTGGTGAGCATAGATATTTTATCAGTATTTATTCTTCCAGTCCATGAGCACGGAATGTTTTTCCTTTTTGTGTGTGTGTGTCTTCAGTTTCTTTCATGAATGTTTTGTAGTTCCAAGAGAATAGATCCTTTACCTCTTTGGTTAGGTTTATCCCAAGGTATATTATGGTTTTTGATGCTATTGTAAATGGAATTGATTCTCTAATTTCTCTCTCTACAATTTCATTGTTAGTGTATAAGAAAGCAACTGATTTCTGTGCATTGATTTTGTATCCTGTCATATTACTGAATTGCTGTATGAGTTCTAGTAATTTGGGGGTGGAGTTTTTTGGGTTTTCCACATAAAGTATCATGTCATCTGTGAGCAGAAAGAGTTTGACCTCTTCTTTGCCAATTTGAATGCCTTTTATTTCTTTTCATTTTCTGATTGCTGTTGCTAGGACTTCTAGTACTATGTTGAACAATAGTGATGAGAGTGAGCATCCTTGTGTTCCTGATCTCAATGGTAAGGCTCTCAGCTTTTCCTCACTGAGAATGATATTCACTTTGGAGTTTTCATAGATGGATTTTATGAAGTTAATGAATGTTCCCTCTATCTCTACACTCTGAAGAGTTTTAATCCAGAAGGATGCTGTATTTTGTCAAATGCTTTTTCTGCATCAATTGAGAGGACCATGTGGTTCTGGTCTCTTCTCTTATTTATGTGCCATATCACACTGTTTAGTGAATGTTGAACCACATTTGCATCCCAGGGATAAATCCCACCTGGTCATGATGGATAATCCTTTTAATGTACTTTTGGATATTATTAGCTAAAATCCTGAGAATTTTGGCATCTGTATTCATCAGGGATATTGGTCTGAAATTTTCCTTTTTGATGGGATCTTTGCCTGGTTTGAGGACTAAGATAATGCTGGCCTCATGGAAAGAGCCTGGGAGCTTTCCTTCTGTTTCTTTTTTTTTTTTTTAAAACAGCTTCAGGAAAATAGTTATTATCTCTTCTTTGAGTGCTGATAGAATCCCCCAGGGAATCCATCAGGTCCTGGACTCTTGGTTTTTGGGAGGTTTTTGATCATTGCTTCAGTCTTGTAACTGGTTATTGGTCTATTCAGGTTGTCAATTTCTTCCTGTTTCAGTCTTGGAAGTTTATAGGTTTCCATGAATGCATCCATTTCTTCTAGGTGGCTTAATTTATTGTCATATAGCTGTTGATAATAATTTATGATAATTGTATTTATTTCCTTGGTGTTAATCGTGATCTCTCTCCTTTCATTCATAATTTTATTTCTTTTATCTTTTTACTTTTTTAATTATTTAAACTTTATTTTATTTTTTCAGTGTTCCAAGATTCATCATTTATGCATCCCACCCAGTGCTCCATGCAGTACGTGTCTTCCTTAATATCCATCACCAGGCTCAGCCAACCCCCTACCCCATACCCTCCAAAACCCTCAGTTTGTTTCTCAGAGTCCACAGTCTCTCATGGTTAGTACCCACCTCTGATTTCCCCAAACTCCCTTCTCCTCTCATTCTCCCAATGTCGTTCATGTTATTTCTTATGCTCCACAAGTAAGTGAGACCATATAATAATTGACTCTCTCTGCATGACTTATTTCACTCAGCATAATCTCATTAATTAATTAAGATCCTGTCTCCTTTCTTTTGGATAAGTCTGGCTAGTGGTTTATTGATCTTATTAATTCTTTTGAATAACTGTCACCCACAGAATGGAAGAAGATATTTGCAAATGACACTACAGACAAAGGGTTGAGATCCAAGATCTATAGAGAACTTCTCAAACTCAACATCCAAAAACCAGATAATCAAGTAAAAAGATGGGCAGAATATATGAGCAGACACTTTTCCAAAGAAGACATATACATAGCTAACAGACACATGAAAAAGTGTTCATCATAATTAGCCATCAGGGAAATTCAAATCAAAACCACAATGAGATACCACCTTACACCAGATAGAATGGCAAAAATCAACAAGGGAAGAAAAAAACAAATGTTGGAAAAGTTGTGTATAAAGGGGATCCCTCTTACACTGTTGGTGAGAATGCAAACCGGTGCAGCCACTTTGGAATACAGTGTGGAGGTTCCTGAAAAAAATTAAAATTAGAGTTACACTATAACCAAGCAATTGCACTACTGGGTATTTATCTCAAAGATACAGATGTAGTGAGAAGAAGGTCATATGCACCCCAGTGTTCATAGCAGCAATGTCCACAATAGCCAAAATGTAGAAAGAGACAAGATGCCCTTCAACAGATGAATGGATAAAGATGTGGTCCATATACACAATGGAATATTATTCAGCCATCAGAAAAGATGAATACCCAACTGTTGCATCAATATGGATGGGCCTGGAGGAGATAATGCTGGGTGAAATAAGTCAGGTAGAGAAAGTCAATTATCATATGGTTTCACTTATTTGTGGAACATAAGGAATAGCATGGAGGACATTAGAAGAAGGAAGAGAAAAATGAAGGGGGAGAAATCAGAGTGGGAAATGAATCATGAGAGCCTATGGACTCCAGGAAACAAGCTGAGGCTTTTAGGAGGCAGGTGGGAAATGGGTGACCCAGGTGATGGGTATTAAGGAAGGCACAGATTGAATGGAGCACTGGTGTTATGTGCAAACAATGAATCATAGAACACTACATCAAAAACGAATGATGTATTGTATTGTAACATAACACAATTATGTGTGTGTGTGTGTGTGTGTGTATAAACAAAAATTTAAAAAAGAGAAAGAAACTTGAGCTGAGATCAAGAGTTGACTCTTTAATGTACTGAACCACTCAGCTACCCCACAATAATCATTTTAAAAGTGAATGGTTTAAGTTAAAAGAAAGACATTGACAGAATGGACTAAAAAAAAAAGACTCAAGTAAATGTTTATGAGAAACCTATTTTTTTACTCCTTTGAAATAACTTTATTACCTTGTTTTTTAAATTTTTATTTAAGTTAATTAACATACAGTGTAATATTATTTTCAGGTGTACAATATAGATATTCAAAACTCATTCAACAAGAAACCTACTTTAAAATTAAAAATTTAGATGGGATTCAGGGAGGGATTTAGAAAGATATGTCATGCTAACACTAATAAAAAAATAACTGAAGAAACTATATCGATTTCAGAAAAAATGAACCTCAAAACAGGGAAGGAGATCAGGCATGAAGAATGACATTGCATAATGATAAAAGGCCAATTATTCAAGAAGACATAACAAACATAAATGTGTATAACAAGAGTGTGTCGAGATATATGAGGTTAAAATTGAAAGAACTAAAAGGAAAAATAGACAAATGCACTATTGCATTTGGAGACTTTGACATGTGTCTGGGAATAATTGATTAAATAAGCAAAAAAAATTAAAAACTAAAAAAACCAGTAGGGATATAGGTGATATAAGCATCACCACCAATTAGTTTGTCTAATTGACATAGACTACTCCATATGTCAATGAGAATACACATTCCTCTATAGCTCAAATAAAACTTTCACCAAAATAGATCATGATCTGTGCAATAAAACAGACCTTAACAAATTTAGACGATTTAAAAGTCATACAAAGTATTTTCTTTAAAAACAATAGATTAAAATTAAAAATCAGTAAGAAAGGTATAGCTGCAAATTCCTAAATATTTGGATTAAATAATACAATTCCTAAATAATAGATATATCAAAGAAAAAGTCATTAGAAAAATTGAAAAATCAAAAATATTTTAAACTAAATCCAAATGAAAATACTACTTATCATAATTTGGGGGATGCAGTTAAATCATAGGGAAAAAATATTTAATTTATACCTTAGAAAATTTTTTAAAAAGTTCTAAAATCCATAATCCAATTTTCTGGCTTCGAAAAATAGAGAAAGAGCACTCTAACCCTGAAGCAAATAGAAGAAAATAAATAATAAAAAATAAAATAGGTGTCAAATTAAGAACAGGAAAGCAATAGAGATAATGAATAAAAACAAAAGTTTGATAGCCATTTGTATGTCTTCACTGGAGAAGTGCCTGTTCATATCTTCTGCCCATTTTTTGATATGATTGTGTGTTTTGTGTGTGTTGAGTTTGAGGAGTTCTTTATAGATCCTGGATATCAACCTTTTGTCTGTACTGTCATTTGCAAATATCTTCTCCCATTCCGTGGGTTGCCTCTTTGTTTTGTTGGCTGTTTCCTTTGCTGTGCAGAAGCTTTTGATTTTGATGAAGTCCCAAAAGTTTATTTTCGCTTTTGTTTCCTTTGCCTTTGGAGACATATCTTGAAAGAAGTTGCTGTGGCTGATATCGAAGAGATTACTACCTATGTTCTTCTCTAGGATTCTGATGGATTCCTGTCTCACGTTGAGGTCTTTTATCCATTTTGAGTTTATTTTTGTGTACGGTGTAAGAGAATGGTCGAGTTTCATTCTTCTACATATAGCTGTCCAGTTTTCCCAACACCATTTATTGAAGAGACTGTCTTTTTTCCACTGTATATTTTTTCCTGTTTTGTCGAAGATTATTTGACCATAGAGTTGAGGGTCCATATCTGGGCTCTCTACTCTGTTCCACTGGTCTATATGTCTGTTTTTATGCCAGTACCATGCTGTCTTGGTGATCACAGCTTTGTAGTAAAGCTTGAAATCAGGTAATGTTCATCATCACTAGCCATCAGGGAGATTCAAATTAAAACCACATTGAGATACCACCTTACACCAGTTAGAATGGCCAAAATTAGCAAGACAGGAAACAACATGTGTTGGAGGGGATGTGGAGAAAGGGAACCCTCTTCCATTTTTGGTGGGAATGTAAGTTTGTGCAGCCACTTTGGAGAACAGTGTGGAGATTCCTCAAGAAATTAAAAATAGAGCTTCCCTATGACCCTGCAATTGCACCACTGGGTATTTACCCCAAAGATACAGATGTAGTGAAAAGAAGGGCCATCTGTACCCCAATGTTTATAGCAGCAATGGCCACGGTCGCCAAACTGTGGAAAGAACCAAGATGCCCTTCAAAGGTTGAATGGATAAGGAAGATGTGGTCCATATACACTATGGAGTATTATGCCTCCATCAGAAAGGATAAATACCCAACTTTTGTAGCAACATGGATGGAACTGGAAGAGATTATGCTGAGTGAAATAAGTCAAGCAGAGAGAGTCAGTTATCATATGGTTTCACTTATTTGTGGAGCATAACAAATAGCATGGAGGACAAGGGGAGTTAGAGAGGAGAAGGGAGTTGGGGGAAATTGGAAGGGAGGTGACCCATGAGAGACTATGGACTCTGAAAAACAATCTGAGGGGTTTGAAGCAGCGGGGGGTGGGAGGTTGGGGGAACCAGGTGGTAGGTATTGGAGAGGGCACGGATTGCATGGAGCACTGGGTGTGGTGCAAAAACAAGGAATACTGTTATGCTGAAAAAAAAATAAAATAAAAAAAAAAACACAAGAGCTTGTTGTTTTAAAAGATCAATATAATTGCTAAACCTCCAACCAGGTTGAGCAGGAGAGAGTGAGACAAATAGCCAATACCAGAAATAAAAAATAATAAATTCTGATCCCATACATATTAAAAAGATAATTACAGAATGCTAAGGATGATTTAATGTTAATCAAATAAACTAAATGAAATAGACCAACTCCTTAAAAGACACAGACTATCAAACCTTACACAAAAATAAATACATATCTTGAGTAGCCCTAAATCTATCAAATAAGTGGAATTAATAATGACCTGGGACAGCTGGGAGGCTCAGTCAGTTAAGCATCTGCCTTTGCCTCAGGTCACAACCTCGGGGTCTTGGGATTGAGCCCTGAATTGGGCTCTCCACTCAGCGGTGAGTCTGCTTCTCCCTCTCCCTCTGTGATCTTTCTCACTTTTACTCTCTCTCAAATAAAATAAAGTATTTTATTTTATTCTATCTTTTATTATTATGTTCAGTTAGCAAACATATAGTACATCATCAGTTTTTAATGTAGTGTTTGATGATTCATTAGTCGCATATAACACCCTGTGTTCATCACAACATATGCCCTCCTTAATACCCATCACCCAGTTACCCCAACACCCTGACGCCCTTCCTTCTGTAACCTACAGTTTCCTGGAGTCCAGAGTCTCTCATGGTTTGTCTCCCTCTCTCATTTCTTCCCATTCAGTTTTCCCTCTCTTCCTCTGTGGTCCCCTATGCTATTCCTTATGTTGCACATATGGGAGAAACCATATGATAATATCTCTCTTTGCTTGACTCATTTCATTTAGCATAATCCCCTCCAATTTCATCCATGTTGATGCAAACGGTAGGTATTCATCCTTTCTGATGGCTGACTAATATTCCATTGTATGTATTACCACATTTTTTTTCTTCCTGCCCAAGAAAATCATATGATTGCTTAACTAGATACTATAAAAAATTTGACAAAATCCTTGCTAAAACTGTCAGAAAACTAGGAATACAGGGAAATTTTCTAAATTTGATCAGGGACATCCACAAAGCACCCTATAGCTACCATCACACTATTAGTGAGAGACTATGCTAATTTCAGGAAAAAGACAAGATATCTTCTTGCACCACTACTATCCCACATCTTACTGGAAGTCTTATCTTGTAGTGTGATAAGACCAGAAAAAAAGTGAAGAGTCATACGGATTTAAAATGGGAGAAAGAGGGGTGCCTTGCTGGCTCATGTGGTAGAGTGTACAGCCATTGATCTCAAGGTTGTGAGTTTGAGCCCCACGTTGGATGTAGAGATCACTTGGGTAAGCCTGGTGGTGGGTATTAAGGAGGGCACATATTGCATGGAGCACTGGGTGTAATGTATAAACAATGAATCTTGGAATGCTGAAAAAAATGAAATAAATAAAATAAAATAAAATAAAATAAAATAAAATCCTAGGCTGACAACATGCTGAAAAGGTAATAGATTAATTGAATTTATAAATTGTATCAAAACTTATCAAATTGTGCATTTAATAGTGTGAAATTTTTTAAACAATATTTAAGTGTACATTTAAAAAATAAGACTATAAATATATTGAACTTTAGATAGTAGATTTTCTTTTTACAGTGGTTTTAGTCAGCAATTCTGAATCTGTTTTCCCTGTGTGTTGCCTTGAGCAAATACATAAATACATTGAAAATAAGTCAAGAAAATAAATAAATAAATAAATAAAATGGAAGAAAGAAAACTCTATTTAGAGATGACATGATTGTATAAAAAAATTCCAAGAAATCTACAGAACAAAACAACAAAAACTTCCAGGAGCTAAAGGAATATAACAAAGTGAAAGAATACAAAGTTAATATAAAAACAAGTGATGAATAATTGGAATTTGAAAAAAATGAAATACCTTTTATAATTGCACCAAAAAGGAAATATATATCATGTATGATATATACCTATGCTTTAAAGGTAGAGAGTACAAAACAAATGAAAAAACAGGATGTAAATAATACACAGATGTTTGTTGCTCATGAATTGGAGAACTCAGTGTTGTTAAGAAGTTAATTCTTCCCAATTTGATTTACAAATTTGATGTGTTCCTGTTGAAAATCCCAAAAAGTTATTTTGTAGGTATCAACAAATTCTTTCTAAGGTTTATACAGAAAGACAAAGAATTAGTTAATGAATGCAATACTGAAGAAAAACAAATTTGTGGGATTCATATTACCTTATTTCAAGACTTTTACTATACATCTAGAATAATCAAGACTGCATGGTATTGACAATAAATAGACACATAAATTAATAGTAGGGAACAGAGAACCCAGAAATAGATACAGACAAATATAGTTAACTGATCTTCAGCAGGAGAACAAAGTTAATTCAATGGCTCTGGAACAAAGCAATAGATGATGCTAGAACAAAGGGATATCTATATGGAAAAATGGGAGCTAGACACAGAACTTAAATGTTTCACAAAAACTAACTCAAAATAAGCCAAAGAAATAAACATTAAATGCAAAACTATAAAACTTTTGAGAAAAAAAATGAAAAAATCTATGTGAACTGTTTGTGATGAGTTTTTAGATATGACACCAATATCACAAAGAATAAAAAACAACATGAGATTTATTAAAATTATTGCTTTGGCAATATACACTGTCCAGTTAATGAAAAGGCAGGACACAGATTGGGATAAAATATTTTCAAAACACATGTCTGATAAAGATATTTTATCAAAATGTAAAAAGAACTCTTACAACTCAGGAATAAGAAAATAAAGTTTTTAAAAAAGATTTTATTTATTTATTTGACAGAGAGAGAAAGAGAGATCACAAGTAGGCAGAGGCAGGCAGAGAGAGAGAGAGAGGAAGAAGCAGGCTCCCCACTGAGCAGAGAGCCTGATGCGGACCTTGAGATCATGACCTGAGCCAAAGGCAGAGGCTTAACCCACTGAGCCACCCAGGTGCCCCAGAAAATAAACTTTTTAAAAAATGGACAAAAAATATAAATAAACACATCACCACGGAAATATACAGATGGCAGGTAATGACATGTAAAGGCTCTCTGTATTATTGTCATTAGGGAGACGCAAATTAAACAAAAAATGCCATACACACCTAAGAAAATGTTAAAATCCAAACAACTGATGATGCTAGTCACTGGTAAGGATGCAAGCAACAGAAACTATCATCCATTGGTAATAGTAATAAATAAATGGTAAAACCATACTTGAAGACAGTGAGAAAGTTCCTACAAAGCTAAATGTCCTACCATACATTCAGCCACTGTGCTTCTAGGTATTTGCCCAAACAATTTGAAAACTTATATTAAAAACTAGCATAGTAATTTAACAACTTATTTATAATTGCCCCAAACTGGAAGTAACTAAGGTATAGTTTACAGGTGAATGGATACAAACACTGTGGTACATCTACATCTACAAAACAATACAGATGAATCTTAAGCTTATTTTGCTAGTAAAGTAGCCAGTTGGAAAAGAATACATAGCATGATGTCATTTATATGACATTCTGAAAAAGGCATGATGAAGTTACAGTAAACAGATAAGTGGTTGGCAGTGGGAGATTAAAGCCTGAAAGGATAAAGCACAGTGAACCTATTATGTATGGTGCAGTAGTAGCATATATGACACTACATTTGTCAAAAACCATAGAATTTTTATTTATTGTTATGATAGTCACAAAAAAGTACATCACTAGTTTTTGATGCAGTGTTCCAAGGTTCATTGTTTGAGTATAACAGAGCAATCTGTACTTTAACACCATCCCGATCAAAATATCATCAACATTTTTCAAAGTGCTGGAAGAAACAATCCTAAAGTGTATATGGAACCAGAAAAGAGCCCAGATCATCAGGGAAATGGTGAAAAAGAAAAACATTAGGAGAAAGAAAGGGAAAGTGAATTTGGGGAAATTGGAGGAGGAGGAAAAACCATGAGAGACTGTGGACTCTGAGAAATAAGCTGAGGGTTTGGGAGGGGAGAGTGTGGGGGGTTAGGTGAGTCTGGTGGTGAGAATTAAGGAGGGCATGTATTGCATGGAGCACTGGGTATGGTGCATAAAAAATGAATCATAGAACACTGAAAAAATTAAACTAAATTAAAAAAACAGAAAAACAAACCTGGGGACATCACATTGCATGATTTAAAGCTATATTAAAAATCATAGGCATTTATAGCACTGAGTGATTCTTAATATGTGCAAGTAAAAAAAAATATTTAGCAGGTTAAGGGATCCTAGGATCAATGCAGAATGTAAAACAAAACAAAACAAAACAAAAACAAAAACAAAAACCGTACTGCATTGTAAATGTGTAAAACGACCTCACTTGACATGGATGGAAGGAAAAGGTGCTGACTTCTCTTACTAGGGGGCTCAGTGGAATCTGAAAGATGAAAGGTAAAATGGGACTGTATTTGAAAAAGTTGTTTAAGATGGGTATTTTGGTTAGCAATATTGAAAACATTATATACACAAACTGGAATTGAATAATTAGGTACATTGTTGGCAGATGATGTAAAGTTTCTCATTGTTGTGGTAAAAGGTTACAGACAAAGAGAGGTTAGAATAATTCAATTGATAATGTATTTGAATTGGAAGCATCAGTATAAGTCGTGTTTAACTCAGTGTAACTCATTTATGTGTGTATATGTATGGCTAGACATATAAACATTTATATATGTATATATACAATTATTGTGTATATACATATTTTCTTACTCTGTTAGCTGAGAAAGCAATGACAATCCAGTAGCAAAAGGCATATCTAAAACCCAGATCTTGGTTTCTATACTCATCTCCCATGAAACAAACTAGGATCCTTTAAAAAATGACTGATTCTATGAAAGGACAAGAAATATAAAAAATGTCCCAGAACATCTTCTAGTGCCAGAAAGTAAGGAAGTGCTAAATACTCCCCCCACATACACACTAATAAAAGCATGTCAAAGTGATACAGGAATGAACCAAAAGAGCTTCTTATTGTCAAAACTAGGAAAATTTGAACAAAATTAATGGCACCAATTACCTAAAGTAAAAAGAAAAAGATATTTGTGAATTCACAGTAATATAAAAATGAAGAAATTGGGAAGAATAGACAGATTTCTTGTATAAAAGATTCGAAATAATAATTGTAGATATCTTGGTCTCAAAGAGGTGCAACATTACTCCTCACTCCTCAAATGTGGCCTTGCATAGTGACTTCCTTCCAAAGGGTACAGTATGAAAATTGCAGGTAGGAGAAAAAGTATCTTCACAGTGGAGAAACCTGACAAACACAACTTCAGGTAATAAAGGTTAAAGTAAATAGTTATAACTCATGTTGATAATATGAATCCTTGATCTGATGAGAATGGTTCTTTACTTATAATTTTTTCTCCCCAAAACCCACAAACCCACTATTAATCACAAGAAAATAATTAGACAAATCCCACTTGAGACACACTCTATAGCAAACTTGACCAGTTTTCAAAACTGTGAAAATCATCAAAACAGCGAATCTGGTGTGTCTGGCTGATTCAGTCAGTAGAAAATGCAACTCTGCATCTCAGGGTCATAAGTTTAAGCCCTACAGGCACATGGTGCCTAGTTAATAAAAAATAAACAAATATATTTTTTTTTTAAATCAAGGAAAATCTGAAAAAGAGTTACAGCAATAGCCACCTAAATAGACATGAAAACTAAATTAGTGTGACATCCTGTATGGGATCCTGGAACAGGAGTAGGACATTAGGTAAAGATAATAGTAATATGAATAAAATATAGACTTCATGTCTATAATAATAATGTGTCAATATTGATTTTTGTAGGACAAACATAACATATTAATATGATGTTAATAGTATCTAATATACAACATTAATAATAGTGAAACAAAGGGTGGTATGTTTGAGAAATGTCTGTTATCATCACAACCTTTATTTGTAAATCTAAAATTTCTAAAATAAGTTGCTTGAAAAATTTAAAAATCATTCACTGAGCGTTATATGCAAATAATGAATCATTGAGCATGACATCAAAAACTAATGATGTATTATTTGTTGACTAATTGAACATAATAAAAAATCATTTAGTGTAATTCATCATAGTAACACAAAAGAGGGAAAACATTATATGATCATCTCAAAAATAAAGAAAAAGTATTTTATAGAGTATTAAACCTATTCCTCATAAATATCATAGGAACTAGGAATTGAATAAAATTATTTAATTAAATAAAAAGAATTTACAAAAGAAATCAATTGCAAAATCATTGATAATGAATATATTCAAAGCTTTCCCCTGAGGTGGGGAATAAAGAATTTTCTGTCACCATTTCTGTTCAACACTATGCTGGATGTTCTAATGCAATAAGTTATGGAAAAGGAATAGTGTGTAACAATTAGAAATGGAAAGGTATGTTTATTTAAAGACAACAAAATAGTGTATGTGAATCATCTATTATCTATTTCTCTATTGTCTGTATAATCTGAACATGTAAAATTAAAATTAAGAGTTAGTTTAACAAAGATGTTGTATTAACAAGCAAATAACTACAATGATATCATTTCTGTGTGAAATAACAAAAATGAAGATTCATAAATATAACACTTTCAGGAATATCAGAAGCATCAATTGCATAGGTCTATACATATTATAAAACATTATTCAAAGAAAGTAAATAATATCTTAGAAATGCAGGGATATAATATATTCAAATTGGCAGATTCAGTAACATATAAATTTTAATTCCTTCCCCAATCTCATTTTATTTATTTATTTCATTTTTAATTTTTTATTGTGTTATGTTAGTCACCATACAATAGATCAATCAATGTAATAACATTCCAAGTCCAAATCCTGTTAGGATTTTTGGAAACCGCGCGTTTAATTTCACAAGTTATGTAGAATACAAAGAGCCCCCAAAAATCTCAGTCATCGTGATGAAAATGAGGAAATTTTATGAATTAAATGACAAAATTTCAAAATTTCAGTTTTATAGGTTACAGTAGTTAAGATTGTGTATTGAGAACAAACAGAAAACTAGTCCAGTCAGGAATAAAATCAGCTTCACAAACAGATCAACAGATACGTGATTACTTGATTTATAATAAATGTACTTCTTTTGCATGATGAGTAAAGAATGGTATGTTCAAAAGTTTGTGTTAGATATATTGGATATCAATATGAAAAAATGAGTCCCATTTTCAAACCATACAAAGGAAATAAAAATGGAGAGACTAAAATAGGAGATGGGGAGAATATCTACAGGGGACCTGTCTTCAGTACTTTTTCTTACACAGTGAATATTAAATGATATAACTTGCCCATGCAGGGAACTTCTGGGGGAAATATGAAAAATTACATACAGAATGAACTCATTTGTTGAAGCTTAACCAATAAGCATGGTGCTGCTTTACCAAATTCTGTGCTACGGAGATGTATAGTAAATACGTAAACTATGTGGAATAAAAAGCTAAAGTGCTAAGCTAAAATCTTTTTTAGCACAGGGTCAAATTATCCCCAGTTTACAGAGCTGAGTTTAAAAAAGAAACTGCGGGGCGCCCAGGTGGCTCAGTGAGTTAAGCGTCCAACTCTTAATTTCAGCTTAGGTCATGATCTCAGGGTCCTGGGATGGAGCTCTGTGTCAGGCTCCTTGCTCAGTGGGGAGTCTGCTGGAGATTCTTTCTTCTTCTACTTCTGCCCCTCCCCTATGTTCTCTCTCTCTAAAAGGAATAAATAATAATATTAATATTATTAATATTATATATTATATGTTATTATATATTATATATTATTATATAATAACCATTATATATTATAATTATATGTTATAATATAATATTATTAATATTAATATATTAATATTTTATTAAAAATAATAAAATAAATAGGAAACTGCAGTGGCACCAAGTATGAAAAAGAAGTAGAATGATACCCAAAATAAAAATTAATTTGAATTCCCCTCAATAATTACAGAGACACATAATTCCAAATATATCTATAGACTAAGAAAGTGTAGCCTCTAAGATATTTAGGTTCATTCTTTAAGGGAACATGGATATTTTGATGGCTAATTTTTCTCCATGAGTGATTTACATAGATAATATCTTCAGGAGAAATTTATACCTGAAGTTTTGTTATGATTCAACTTGAAAACCTTGTAATTCATTGGTATTGTTTTTATGACACATTATTGGGGTGGATCTAAATTCACATGCAGATAAATTTATTTCTGTTAGATTATTTTGAGTTTTCTAAGGTGCTGTGAAATAATGTGGATCATAAATGAACAACTCACAATTTAATGACCTTGGAATTTGCACCCAGAAGTTTGAGATTCAGGTATATGCTTTGGCCATGATACCTGAGTTTGAATAAAATCATAAGCAATCTTACACCTGATATATAGCTTCTTATTATCACATGACATTATTAGGTTTACTTTAGGAAGAAAACATATGCTATGAGTGATGCCATTTTTTTTTCCTGCTCTGGCATCTGGAAGATACAGTAAGTTATAAAGACTGGTTAAGAGTAAGATATTGTTTCTTATAAATGCCCCTGACCAAGGTACTTTATTTGCTCCGACTTGACTGTATTTAGTGAACCTCTGGTTTATAGTCAAAGGAATGTGGTCTTTTTTGAGTAAGGACAACCAATATCCCTAATGTAGAAACCACAGAAGAGCACATGAACAATGCATATCTGAGATATATATTTTTCATCTTTGACTACTGTCCCAACCCTGTCTTCAAAGACAAAGATAAATGGAGAAGAGAACCATTTCAATCACTTCACCTGGGGCACCATTAACTACCCAGTTGTCCTGCACTGAATTTATCATATATCCAGTTCACTTGGGATCAGAGATTGAGAATGCCATCCATAGTAAGAGTTTTCAGTACAAAGAAGTCTAGGTGGAGGGGGTACCATGATTTGAGTGAATTATGATGTCTTGGGGAGATATGATAACATAAAAATCATGCTAGCATTACATAGGGGCCCAGGAGAAGGTGTAATCCCAGATTGTGAAGTGGAAGAAGGGGTTCTTAGCTTTACTAGAGTAGAAATTCTAATGATGGGCTTCCGATAATAAATCTCCTGTGTAAAACTTGTTCATCCACCTCTTCCTGTTTCCTCTCAAGTTAGAAATACTCTTATACTAACTGCATTTTGGTTCTTCATTATCATATTTTTTGGGAAATTACACTCCACTTTTTAAAAATATTGTGTATTGCAGTAATCTGACTGGCATGATATGCACCATTACATGAATTAGGGCTAGTTAACTACCTTTGGTAACTAAAAAATTCCAAATTGGGATAGGAAAATAGGGAAGACTTACTTCTGGGACATGTAAGTTCACTTTCAAACAACGTGACTATCATTATGTGTTCCTTTTCTCCCAGGATCATGTATATGATGGGCTCTTCAACAGAAGAATTTCATTTTTCACCTGAGCTTGCTTTAACTGAAAGCTGAAAGAGTTTTATGATTCATTTGGAATTTCTATGCTGCAACATTAGCTTGGGTCTAAATGACCAAGTAGACAAAGTCAACCATTATATTATTTCATATTTTCAAATTATGGGTCATTTTCAGATTATGGATATTCAATTCTCCTGACAACTGTGGACAAAAGATTGAGAGTGATACATTTGTTTTCCTGTGGATGTAACAATGAAATTAGAAGCTTCTTGGTATACTATTTACTGTTTAGGAGTAGTTCCCAAGAGATACACTTTTCTTTTTCTTTTTTTTAACACTTAATTTAATTTTATTTTTTTCAGTGATCCAAGATTCATTGCTTAAGCACCACACCCAGTGCTCAATGCAATACGTGCATCCTTAGCACCAACCACCAGGATCACCCATCCTCCCATCCCCCTCCCCTCCAAAACCCTCATTTTGTTTCTCAAAGTTCACAGTCTCTCATACTTTGTCTCCCCCTCTGATTTCCCCCAATTCACTTTTCCTTTCCTTCTCCTATTGTCCTCCATGCTATTCCTTATGCTCCAGAAGTAAGTGAAACCATATGATAATTGACTTTCTCTGCTTGACTTATTTCATTCAGCATAATCTCCTCCAGTCCCATCCATGTTGATACAAATTTGGGTATTCATCCTTTATCATGACTGCCTAATATTCTATTGTATATATGGACCATAGTTTCTTTATCCATTCATCTGTTGAAGGGCGTCTTGACTCTTTCCACAATTTGGCGACTGTGGCCATTGCTGCTATGAACATTGAGTTATATTTGGCCCTTCTTTTCACTACATCTGTATCTTTGGGGTAAATACCCAGTAGTGCAATTGCAAGGTCATAGGGTAGCTCTATTTTTAATCATGTGGGCAGAAGTGGACAGAAGACATTGAACAGACACTTCTTCAAAGAAGACGTACAAATGGCTAAGAGACACACGAAAAAATGTTCATCATCATTAGCCATCAGGGAAATTCAAATCAAAACCGCATTGAGATACCACCTTACACCAGTTAGAATGGCCAAAATTAACAGTACAGGAAACAACAAGTGTTGGAGAGGATGTGCTGAAAGGGGAGCTCTCTTAACACTGTTGGTGGGAATCCCAGTTGGTGCAGCCACTTTGGAAAACAATGTGGAGATTCCTCAAAAAATAAAAATAGAGGTACAGTTTTCAACTTTGACTACTCTCCTACTCCTGTCCTCTTAAATAAAGACTACTGAAGAAGAGTACTTTCTGACATTCTACACTAGGGACACATGAGAGCTATCCAGACTAACTTTGCTGAATCTTTCCAAACTCCAGTACACTTTATCACAAGGTTTTATGAATGCCAACTCGAGTTAGAATTTTGAGATCAAATAGATCTATAATGAGAATGCCATGGCTTGGGTCATATTTTATGATAATATAAAAATTGTGCTGACACTAGCATAGGTGCCATTCTCAGAAAGTGATGTAAAAGTGTTCTAGGCTAAGAAAACATAGCTATGAAAGCAGATATAATAAAAAAAAAAGAAGAAAATGTAGTCATTGAAAATTTGGATAAGAAATTGTATCCGAATGAAAGCATCAGATTGGATGGTGATTGCCCCAGTAAATTGAAGAAAAAAAGAAAGAGAGAAAGAAAGAAAGAAAGAAAGAAGAAAGAAAGAAAGAAAGAAAGAAAGAAAGAAAGAAAGAAAGAAAGACAGAAAGACTGGAATAAAAAACAGTTATGCTACTAAATGGAAAAATTAGTAATACAGCACCATAGAAATCAGCTTATTTTTTATTTCAATATACAATGTAGCAGCCTTATTCTTTTTTAACTCCAGCAATTCAAATGCCTTTTAGAATGTATTGAAGACTGTTGCAAGAACCGAAAATGGTAAAAGTCCATATGTTCTTTTCCCCAACTAAGCTATTCTTAGAATTCAAGTACTCTGGAGATAGCCACAAAAATTTCCTGAGTTGCTCTGCAGTTTGTTTTCAATTTAACGCCCCATACAGGTGATGCATACTGGCTGCTACATGGATTTTTGCCTTCAGCTGACATTCTTTGACTAATGATAAAGTCACAATGGAAGTAAAATGGTAACCCCCACATCAGGGAGTAAATAACAAGTTCTCAGGATTTCAACTATACACTTCCTGCAACAACTCAGGCTATTCTTTGCACCCTGGAGACCCAACATGAGGGGCTTCTGGCAGGAGTTCCTGAAATATTTCTATACAAGATGAGTAGGGAGAAGTTAAATACTGTATTCAGAAGCTGGATGACTCCTCCACTGATTTTCATTCAGGTATTTTCTAAATTTAAATATACAAATCCATGTGAAAATTATAATAGATCACTGAAACTCTCCATTTTTATGGAATTTGTTTCCAGGAATTCAACAGAAGTGGGAGAAAAAGCAAGTTGATGGTAAGAACAGATAGTTTCTCAGATATTGGGGGCAGCTATCCAGTTCTAGAAAAATATGTAGAAATATAAGACAAAATTTGATTGTGTTATGCAATTTTAGCTGTCCACCTATAATTATTCACAAAAAATATTGTGAATAATTCATATTAATTCATATAATTATTTGGGGCCACCAACAAACAAGAAGGCAAACTGTAATGTGAAGTCAGTAAGTAACTACTGGAAAGTCAAGATGTTGGAAAAAGGAAGAGACTGAGGAATATGCAAGGGATACAATCTAACTGAATCTTCACCACCTTCTCAACAGGATCCTCCCAAGCCCCAGGAAATTGGACAGGAAATAATTGGCAAATGGTGCAAACTGATGGGCAAAATTGAGGGAAATGGGCAAAAATAATGGAACCTTAAATCTGGGAATGGGATAAATTTACATGTCTATTTTCCCCAATTTAATCTTTTCCTACATTTGTGCATGTGTGTGTGTGTGTGTGTGTGTGTGTGTGTGTGTGTGTGTGTACTGGAGTCATGAATTCTGCAATTCTATTTACCTTTCCTGTTTTGCCCAACCCAGAAAAACATCCAAGGTGTGGGTGTTTTTGGACAATCATCTACCTGTTCTTTCTCTTCTGAAGTTTCTATGCAAGTAGGTCGTCCCATAGAAGAATATGCCTTGTCTGTCAATGTGCTTCATAATCTGACAGGAAGGGAACTGCTGCCTAGTTTTGTAAACTACAGGCTATGATATTCCGTACCATGGATGTAGTGTTTTTGGAGCACCTGAAATACACGCCATCTAGGTTGGTAAATATGTGCTTTCTGATGGGAAAGTGGCAGCTTCACCCAATGCTGATAAGTTTACTCCCAAATTGTAAGAAATAGCTCTCTCTTTATGGGCCTCCAGACAAATTATAGCAGTTTAATAAAAGGGATTGATTCCATTTTAAAAATCATAATAAAAGAAAAAAATGACCACATATAGAACATATTTCTAGTTCAAATATATATAACAAGTAACCAGAAAAGAAGATGTGGTTGATATATACAATGGAATATTACTCAGCCATCAGAAAGATGAATATCTACCATTTACATTGACATGGATGGAACTGGAGAGTATTATGCTAAGTGAGATAAGTCAATCAGAGAAAGACAGTTATGGTTTCACTCATATGTGGAACATAAGAAATAGTGATTAGGACAGTAGGGGTAGGGAGAGAAAAATGAAGGGGAAGAAATAAGAGAGGTAGACAACCCATATGAGACTCCTGAGTCTGGGAAACAAACTGAAGGTTGTGAAAATGGAGGTAGGTGGAAGGAGGTGGTAACTATGTGATGGGCATTTAGGAGGGCATGTGATGTGGTGAGCACTGGGTGTTATACATAACTAATAAATCACTGAATATTACATCAAAAACTAACAATGTACTATACATTGGCTAATTGAATTTAAATTTAAAAAAAGGAGAAAATATTATATAAACAGAACATAATTTTAAAAGGACATTTACCTTATAATTCTCCCATATTACCAGGAAGGTAATTGGTTTACAGATTTGTACATAAGGTAAGAGAAATAATTCCTCTAACACCTGTGGAAGTCAACCTTGCCACTCCTTACTCACAGTGGTGGAGTCAATTTTTTTTTTTTTTAATAATAGACATGTTCAGCTTTTTTTTTTTTTAAACTTTACCTAAGAAGTCAAGTATCCCGCTTAAATTTTCCTATGGAAGCTTTTGATTTTTGTAGCAGTTGATTCCCCAGGGATTCAAAGATTCACCTACTGTATTCTCTAGACATTTATAAGAAAGCTTAATTTTTTTCTCCACCTTAAGTTTCCATATTAATTCAATAGTGGTTGATTTATTGTTAGCTGTTAATACCTTAAATGCTAGTAAAAAAGATACTTTAGCTTTACTAAATTTCTTAGTCTCCCAGGACTAAAGCTTTCTTGGATAAGTTGCAATACCATCAAAGTGAAGTCAAATATTTGAGGTATGTATTATTGGCCAACAGATGGAAAACAGTTTGAGTAGATGGAATCTGATTTCAGCCTAATATGCCAATGAAACAATGTACTACACACACACACACACACACAAAACAAACCTCCAACAGTTTAGAGGATTGTAGATCCTTAACTTTTATGAAAACGTTAAGTCTCTCCTGAGACGTTACATAAAGTATCAAAATTGTAGTCAAAATAAGCTGAAGAACCCTTTCAGTCTTAAAATAGTTGTTGTTTTTCATCTGTATTAGTTTTAAATTTGATAAAACATTATACATTTTCTGTCATAAGATTAAAGGTGTTTCTAATAGTGTGCTTATTCAGAAAATTAGGCCCTGGTTATAGGCATATGGCTTACTCTTCTGTGTTATTGGATTTTGTTGCTCTGAGAGCTCAAGGGTATTATCAATACCCAGTAGCAACCACTTTCCTGATTGATAAAACTCAGACTTTGACCTTAGGACACTTAGCTTACTAATAGAAATCTCATGCTGTTATTATTTTACAAGTTGTTAAGACTCATTCATCTCTCAGTGTGCTGCCTGACTAGCTATGAACAAATATTATCATCTAATCCTAATGCTATTCTGTGCAAGTGTAACATTTTAAACCTTTCTATAATATTTAAATGCCCTGATAAAATAGGTTGAATGTGACTGTCTCACAGTCGTTGAGATAGATAGTAAACCTTGCTATGATTTACCTATTATTCTTAGTGCCAATGTTGATATAAAATTGTTCACTGATATATCCTTTGTTAGAGACCCAGAGGGGATATAAAAGCACCTTATGCAGTAGTCAACCCTCATAAAATTTTAGAGGCTTCTCTTTTCCCAAACATAAAGCCATTCATGACTGTTACATTAATCATCAGTCTTTTAAAAACATTTTCCAAGTTTATTGATGTATAATTGATATACAGACAAACTTCATTTAATTGCACTTTCCTTTTTTGTGCTTTGCAAGTATTTCATTTATTACAAATTGAAGGTTTGTTGCAAACTTCATCAAGCAAATCTATCAGTACCATTTTTCTAACAGTAATTAGTGTTTCTGAGTCACATTTTGATAATTGCTATAACATTTCAGTCTTTGTCATTATTACTATATTTGTTATGGTGATCTGTGATCAGTGATTGTGACTGAAAGCTCAAATGATGGCAGCATTTTTTAGGCAATTAAGTATTTTTGAATTAGAGTATATACATTTTTAAGACAAAATGCTATTACACACGAATAGACTACAATCTGGTGTAAACACAAATTTATATGCACTGGGAAATGAAAAAAATTGATTCACTTTTTTGTAATATTAGTTTTATTGCAGCAGTTTGGAACCAAAACCACAATATTTCTGAGGTAGTCCTACACCGAAACAAAAGAAAATGAAGCAAAAAACAAATAAACAAATAAACCCTATATATGATCAATGTATATAATTTGGTGACTTTGTACATATATATTCATGTTACTATCACTGCAATACAGTCACTAAACATGTTCATTCCCACCAAAAGTATTATTTATGTGTGTCTATTTGTTCTGGATGTGTGTGTGTGTGTGTGTGTGTGTGTGTGTGTGCAATATTTAGCATGAAATGCATTCTCATAACACATTTTAAAATACACATTACCTTATTATTAACACAGGCACTATGTTATATGTCAGGTCTCTGGAGCTTACTCATGTGGTATAACTAAAACTTTACACCCATCAAACAACTACTCAAATCTCTCTCCCCCAAGTCCCTGGAAATTATCATTCTATTTTATACTTCTATACCACTGAGTATTTTATATGCTACATATAAGAAGAATCACACAGAATTTGTTCTTTTGTGAATGACTTATTACACTTAGCATAATGGCTTATCAAAATGTACATTTTGTCACAAAAGACAGTATTTCCTTTTTTAAGGCTGAGTCATATTTCATTGTATGTATAATTTTAATCCATTAATAAGTTGATGGGTATTTGAGTTATTGGCTATTGTGAATGATTCTGCAATATAAATGGTACTGCAGATATATCTTTTAGATCCTGATTTAAATATAAACCCAGAAGTGGGTTTGCTGGATCATTACATATACATATGCATATATATATGTAATGAATATATATATTTCATATATATATAGATTCATATATAAATCATATATATATATATATAAATTTATATATTCATATATAAATTCAACATATACATATTGAAACTTTATGCTATTATCCATAATGGCTATGACAATTTTTGTCCCAACCAACAATGTACCAGGATCCCTTTTTCTTCATTTCTTTATCAATACCTGTTGTAATTTGTATACTGAACGTAGGCATTCGAATGCATGTGAGATATCACAACGTAGTTTTGATTTGCATGTCTTTGATGATCAGTGATGTTAAGCATCTTTTCATATATCTGGTGACAATTTGTATGTTTTCTTTGAAGAATTGTATGTTCTGGTTATCTATATTGATCTATTTATCTATCTAATTGTTATCTATCATCTACCTATCCATACTATCATCTATCTCTCTATCATCTATCATCTATCCATCCATCTATCATCTATAATCTCTCATCTACCTACTTAATCATCTATCTTCTATTTTCTATCTATCTATAATCTGTTTTTCATCTACCATCCATCTATTATCTATCATCTATCTATCTATCATCTATCTATCCATCTTTCATCTACCATCTATCTATCATCAACCTATCATCTATTTATTGCCATTGAAGGAGTTTTTAAAAACATAATTTAGATATTATCACCTTATCAGATATATAGCTTGCAAACATATTTTTCCATTTTCATTTATTGATGACTTTTGTTCTGCAGAAGCTTTTGATTTAATGAGGTCCCACTTGTTTATTTTTGTTTTGTTACCTTTTTAAAAAAAATATCATTTAAAAAAGGAAATCCTTGCACATTCCAGTGTCAAGGAGCTTCTCCCTCTCTGTATTTTCTCCAGAAGTTTTGCAGCTTCTGGTCTTACATTTAAATATTTATCTAAGAATTGGTTACAATAAACTCTGGAACACTGAAAGGAAATTTAAAAAATAAATAAAAATGTTTAAAAAAGAATTGGTTATGTGTATGTTGAAACATATGGGTCCCATTTTATTCCTTTGTATGAAGATACCTAATTTCCCTAGCACCATTTATTGAAGAGACTATATTTTCCTTATTTTATATTAATGGTGCCCTTTTTGAAGGGTACATTAGCTTTGTCTATATTTGTGGATTTATTTCTGGGCACTCGGTTATGTCCCATTGGCTTATGTGTCTGTTTTAAAACCAATAGTCTACTACTTTAATTACTGTTGTTTGTAATGTAGTTTGAGGTCAGGAAGTGTGGTGCCAGTAGCTTTTTATGCTTCTTCAAGATTTCTTTGGTTTTCTGAGGTATTTTTCTGTTCCTTATAAATTCAGGATTTTTTTCTGTGAAAAACAAATGTAATTTTAATTATGATAGAAATTAAATTAAATTAGAAGATCCTTTTGGGTCATAAAGACATTTTAGCAATACTATGCCTTCAGTCCATGCACATAAAACATATTTTCATAAAAATATATCTTTTTCATTTAATTCTTTCTTTCATCTATCTGTTTTTACTTTTTGAGCAATTTTTACTTTTAAAATAAAAACACAATGTTTTTAGTCAATTACCTCATTTTAAAAAGTTTTTATTTAAATTTTAGTTAACATATACAGTGATATTCGTTTCAAGAGTAGAATTTAGTGAGTCATCATTTGCAAGTGCCCGTATAGTACTCACCACAACAAATGCCCTTCTTTTTTTTTTTAAGATTTTATTTATTTATTTATTTGACAGACAGAGATCACAAGTAAGCAGAGATGCAGGCAGAGAGAGAGAGAGGTGGAAGCAGGCTCCCTGCTGAGCAGAAAGCCCGATGTGGGGCTCGATCCCAGGATCCTGGGATCATGACCTGAGCCGAAGGCAGAGGCTTTAACCCACTGAGCCACCCAGGCACCCCCAACAAATGCCCTTCTTAATGCACATCATCCACTTAACCTCATGGCCCAGCAGTTCTCAGTTTGTTCTCAATAGTAAAAAGCCTCTCGTGGTTTACTTCCTCCTCGTTTTGCCCCTTACTCCATATTCATCTGTTTGTTTGTTTTCTTAAACTCCACATTTGACTTTGGAAATCATATGGTATTTGTCTTTCTCTGACTGACTTATTTTGCTTAGCATAATACACTCTAGCAACACCGCATCATTGAAAATGGCAAGATTTCATTTTTTTAAAGATTTTATTTATTTTTTGACAAAGAGAGAGCAAGGGAGCGAGAGAAGGAACACAAGAAGGGGAAGTGGGAGAGGGAGAAGCAGGCTCCCTGCTGATCAGGGAGCCTGATGCAGGGCTCGATCCCAGGACGCTGGGATCATGACCTGAGCTGAAGGCAGTCGCTTAACCAACTGAGCTACCCAGGTGCCCCAAGATTTCATTTTTTTTTTTTTGATGGCTGAGTAATAGTCCATTAAATATATACACCACATTTTCTTTATCCATTCATCAGCCAGTGAAGGTTTGGGTTCTTTCCATAATTTGGCTACTGCGGATAACATTGCTATAAAAATGGGGTACATGTGCCCCCTTGAATCAGTATTTTTGTATCCTTTTGTATCCCTATTTTTGCATCCTTGGCTCCAGTTTTGTTTTTCTTTTTTCAAAATTGCTTTGACTATCTGGGGTCTTTTTTGGCTTTATATTAATTTCAGGATTGTTCTAGTTCTATGAAAAATGTTCTGGTAATTTGTAAGTATTGCATAAAATTGTAGGATTTTTTTGGGTAAAATTGTAGTATTTTTGTATCAGTATATTTGTATCCTTATCCTTTTTTGTATCCTTTTGTATATTTTGTATCCTTTTGTATCCTTTGTGTAAATGTAGTAGTAGTGTAAATGTAGTAGTGCACTGGCTGGGTCATAGTAGCTCTATTTTGAACATTTTGAGGAACCTCCATACTATTTTCCAGAGTGGCCGCACCAGTTTGCATTCCCAACAATAATGTAAGGGGGTTCTCTTTTCTCTCAATCTTTGCAAAAAATCTTTTATTTCCTGTGTTTTAATTTTAGCCATTCTGACAGATGTGAGGTGATATCTCATTGTGGTTTTGACTTGTATTTCCTTGATGATGAGTGAGGGATGGTTATCATTTCATGGATCTGTTAGCCATCTATATGTCTTTGGGAAAATGTCTGTTCATGACTTCTGCACATTTTTAATTAGATTATTTTTTTTTAGGTACTGAGTTTTATAAGTTCTTTATATATTTAGGATAATAAATCTGTACCAGATATGTCATTTGCAAATATCCTCTCTCATTCCCTAGGTTGCATTTTAATTTTGTTGATTGTTTTCTTTGCTATACAGAAGCTTTCATTTTGATGTAGTCCGTTTATTTTTGCTTTTGTTTTCCCTACTTCATGAAACATATCTAGAATGAAGTTGCTATACTTTGTATAGTAATCAAAGAGATTACTGCCGATGTTCTCTTCCAGGATTTTTATGACTTTATTCTCATATTTAGATCTTTTGTCCATTTAAAATTTATATTATGTGTATAGTGTAGGAAAATGGTCAAGATTCATTATTTACATATTGCTGTCCACTTTTCCCAGCACCATTTGTTGCAGATGCTGCCTTTTTTCCATTGGATAGTCTTTCCTTCTTTGTTGAGGATTAATCGACCATATATTTGTCGGTTTATTTCTGGATTTTCTATTCTGTTCTATTGATATATGTGTCTATTTTTGTGCTAGTACCATACTGTTTTGATCACAATAGCTTTGTAATATAACATGAAGTCTGGAATCATGATGGCTCCAGTTTTGTTTTTCTTTTTTCAAAATTGCTTTGACTATCTGGGGTCTTTTTTGG
>NW_019154258.1:110110-149625 GCF_002288905.1 Enhydra lutris kenyoni
TTTTATATTAATTTTAGGATTGTTCTAGTTCTATGAAAACTATTGCTGGTAATTTGTAAATATTGCATAAAATTGTAGGATTTTGGGGGTAGTATATTTTAACAATATTTGTTCTTCCAGTCCATGGACAATGGAGTGTATTTCCCTTTTTTTCCTATCATCTTCAATTTTTTTCATAAGTGTTATATAGTTTACAGAGTACTAAGACTTTACTTCTTTGGTTAGCTTTATTTCTAGGTATCTTATTATTTTGGGTGCCATTATGAGTGGTATGGTTTTCTTAATTTCTCTTTCTGCTGCTTCATTAATTGCTTAGAAATGAAACAGATTTCTGCATAAATATTTTGTATCCTATGACTTCACTGAATTTGTATCAGTTCTAGCAGTTTTTGATGGTCTTTTTTTTTTTTTAAATAGAACATCATCTGCAAATAGTGAAAGTTTTACTTCTTCCTTACTGATTTAGATACCTTTTATTTCTTTGTGTGGTTTGATTACTGTGGCTTTCAGCAATATGATAAATAAAAGTGGTGAGAGTGAACATCCTTGTTTTATTCCTCACCTTATGGGGAAAGCTCTGTTTTTTCATATTAAGGATGACTTTAGCTGTGGATTTTTCACTGATGGCCTTTATTGTGTTGAGGTATGTTCCCTCTAAATCTACTTTGTTGAGGGTTTTTATCATGAATGGATCTTGTACTTTGTCAAATACATTCTCTATATCTATTGAAAAGATCCTATGGTTCTTTAGGTCCATATATGCAATGGAATGTGGTGTATCACATTGATTGATTTGTGAATATTGAATAACACTTGCAACCAGTGAGTAATTCCCACTTGATTGTGGTGAATGTTTTTTTTTTCTTCAATGTATTCTTTGGACTCAGTTTGCTCATAGTTTATTGAGAATTTTTGCTGCATTTTCATCAAGAATATTTGTCTGTAGTTTTATTTTTCAGTAATGCCTTTACCTGTTTTTTGGTATCAAGGTAATGCTGGCTTCATAATATGAATTTGGAAGCTTTCCTTCCTTTTCTATTTTTTGGAATAGTTTGAGAAGAATAGGTATTACTGATTTTTAAATGCTTGGTAGGTTCACTTCAGGGTTTTCTATTCTGTTCTATTGATGTGTGTGCCACTTTTGTGCCAGTTGATCACTATAGCTTTGTAATATAACTTGAAGACCATAATTGAAATGTCTCCAGGTGTGTTTTCATTTTCAAAGGTTGTTTTGGCTATTTTGTTCCTTTGTGGTTCCACACAAACTTTAGGATTATTTGTTCTAGCTCTGTTAACAGTGCTTTTGGTATGTTTCTAAGAATTACATTAAATGTGTAGATTGCTTTAAGTAACATAGACATTTTAACAATATTTGTTCTTCAATACATGAGCATGTATATTTTTCAAGTTCCCGGTGTCATCTTCAGTTTCCTTCACAAGTGTCCTGTAGTTATCAGGGTACAGATATTTTAACTCTATGGTAAAATTTATTCTGATGTATCTTATAGTTTTTGATGCAACTGTAAATGGTATTTGATTTCTCTTTCTTATTTATTTATTTATTTATTTATTTATATTGTGTTATGTTAGTCACCATACAGTACTTCATTAACTTTGATATAGTATTCCATGATTCATTGTTTGGATATAACACACAGTGCCCGTCAAAATATGTGCCCTCCTCAATACCCATATTTTTCCCTTTCTTCTTCTAATGTCCTCTATGCTATTCCTCATGTTCCACATATAAGTAAAACTATATGATAATTGTTTATCTCTGCTTGACTTATTTCACTTAGCATAGTTCCTCCAGTTCCATCCATGTCCACACAAATCGTGGGTGTTCATCCTTTCTGATGGCTGAGTAATATTCCTTTGTATATGTGGACCACATCTTCTTTATCCATTCACCTGTTGAAGGGCATCTTGGCTCTTCCCACAGTTTGGCTATTGTGGATATTGCTGCTATGAACATTGGGGTACATGTGCAACTTCTTTTTACAACATCTGTATTTTTGGGGTAAAACCCAGTAGTGCAATTCCTGGGTTATAGGGTTGCTTTATTTTTAACTTCTTGAGGAGCCACCATACTGTTTTCCAAACTGGCTGTACCAACTTGTGTTCCCACCAAGAGTGTAAGAGGTTTCCCCTTTCTCCACAACTTCTCCAACATTTGCTGTTTCTTTCCATTTTTGCCATTCTAACTGGTGTAAGGTGGTATCTCAAAGTGGTTTTGATTTGAATTTCCCCGATGGCTAATGATGATGAACACTTTTTCATGTGTTTGTGAGCCATTCATATGTCTTCTTTGGAGAAGTGTCTGTTCATGTCTTCTGCTTATTTTTTCACTCAATTATTTGTTTTTTGAGTGTTGAGTTTGAGAAGTTCGTTGTAGATCTTGGATACCAGCCTTTTATCTGTAATAACATTTACAATGTTATTGTAGATAACACTTACCCATCCCGTGGATCACCTCTTTGTTTCATTCACTGTTTCATTTGCTGTGCAGAAGTTTTTATCTTGATGAAGCCCCAAATATTCATGAAAGACCTCAATGTGAGACAGGAATCCAACAAACTCCTAGAGAAGAACATAAGCAGTAACTTCTGTGACACAGCAAGTTCTTACAAATCATGTCATCAAAGACAAGGAAAACAAAAGCAAAAGTCAATTTCTTTTTCTGCTGTTTCATTATTAGTGTATCAAAATGTAACAGATTTGTATATATTAATTTTGTATTCTGTGACTTTACTGAATTTGTGCATCATTACTACATGGTCAATTAATTTTTGACAAAACAGGATAGATTATCCAATGGAGGGAAAAGGTCTCTTCAGCACCCGGTGTTGAGAAAACTATATAGCAACGTGCAAATAATGAATCTGGACCATTTTCATGCACCGTACAAAAAGATAAAATCAAATGGTTTAAAACCTAAATGTAGACAGGAAATCCTAGAGGAGAACACAAGAAGTAATTTCTATGACAGAGGCCATAGTGACTTCATTCTAGGTATTTGTTCTGAGGCAAAGGAACAAAAGCACAAATTAGCTAATAGAAATGGATCAAAATTAAAAGCTTCTGCAGAGCGAAGAGAACAATAACAAAAATAAAAGGCAACCTACAGAAAGGAAGAAGATATTTGCAAGTGACATACCTGATAGGGTTATTATCAAAATTTATAATGAACTTACCAAACTCAACACCCAAAAACCAAACAATCCAATTAAAAATGGGCAGAAGGCATGAGCAGACATTTCTACAAAGAAGACATTCAGATGGCCAACAGGCAAATGAAAAGATGCTCAACATCACTCATCATCAGAGAAATACAAATCACAACCACATGGAGATATCGTCTCACACTAGTCAGAGTGGTTAAAGCTAACAACACAAGGTTCAACAAATATTGACAAGGATGTGGAGAAAGGGGAAGGCTGTTACG
This sequence comes from Enhydra lutris kenyoni, assembly GCF_002288905.1. Classification (NCBI taxonomy): domain Eukaryota; kingdom Metazoa; phylum Chordata; class Mammalia; order Carnivora; family Mustelidae; genus Enhydra; species Enhydra lutris. Next base: position 113,556 of record NW_019154258.1, read on the forward strand.
CTGTTAGTGCAAATGCAAACTGGTACAGCCACTGTGGAAAACAGTGTGGAGGTTCCTCAAAAAGCTAAAAATAGACCTACCCTACAACCAAGCAATTGCAATACTAGGTATTTAAACAAAGGATACAAAAATACTGATTTGAGGAATCCAAGCATCCTGATGTTTACTGCAGCATTATCTATCATAGCCAAATTTTGGAAGGAACTCAAATGCCCATAAATTGATAGATGGATAAGAAACATGTGGTGTGTATATAAACAATGGAATATTACTCAGCCATAAAAAGGAATGGAATCTTGTCATTTGCAGCAATGTGGATGGAGCTAGGGAGTATTACGCTAAGTGAAATATCAGTCAGAAAATGACAAATACCATATGATTTCACTTATATGTGGAATTTAAGAAACAAAAAAAAATGATCATAATGTAAAAAAAAAAAAAAGAGGAAAACCAAGAAACAGACTTTTAACTAGAGAGAACAAATTCATGGTCACCAAAGGGGTGGAGAGTAGCAGGATGTGTTAAATAGGTGATAAGGATTAAGGACTGCACTTGTGATGAGCACCAGGTATTGTATGTAAGTGTCAAGTCACTAAACTTTACACTAGAAACTAATATTACTTTGCATACAAAATAACTGGATTGAGGGGGGAAAGCCTTAAAAAATATTTGATAGAATTTGTCTGTGAAGCCATCTGGCCCTGAAGGTTTTTGTTTTTATTGTTGTTGTTGTTTGGATTTTTTTGATTACTGATTCAATATATTCACTGGTTATCAAAGTTTTTTATTTCTTCCTGTAACAAAATTGGTAATTTATATATTTCTAGGAATTTATCCATTTCTTCAAGGTTGTCCAATTTGTTGACATACAGTTTTTCATAATATTCTCTTATAATTGTTTGCATTCAATGACATTGGTTGTTATTTCTCCTCTTTCACTTGTGGTTTTATTTATTTGGGTCCTTTCTCTTTTCTCTTTCATAGTCTGCCTAGAGGTTTCTCAATTTTAAAAGGAAACAGCTCCTGGTTGTATTGATTTTTTTAACTTTTTAATTTTTTTGTTTTTTAAAATTTTATTTCATTCAAATTCAATTAGCATATACGATACTATCTGTTTCAGAAGTAGAATTCAGTGATTCATCAGTTGCATATAACAACCAGTGCCCATTACATCATGTGTCCTCCTTAATGCACATCACCCAGTTACCCCATCCCCTGACCTACCTCCTTTCCAGCAATCTTCAGTTTATTTCCTACAATTAAGAATCTCTTATGGTTTGTCTCCCACTCTGATTTCAACTTATTTAATTTTTCCCTCCCTATGATTCCCTCTTTTGTCTATTAAATTACACGTTTGAGTGAGATCATGTGATAGTTGTCTTCCTCTGATTGACTTAATTTGCTTAGCATAATACCCTCTAGTTTCATACACATCATTGCAAATGGTAAGATTTCATTTTTGATGGCTAGGTAATATTCCATTGTGTGTGTGTGTGTGTGTGTGTGTGTGTGTGTGTGTGTGTGTGTACCACATCTTCTTTATCCATTCATCATCAGTGGACATGTGGGCTCACCCATAGCTTAGCTATTGTGGATATTGTTGCTATAAACACTGGAGTGCACTTGCCCCTTTGGATCACTATGTTTGTATCCTAAACCTAGTAATGCAATTTCTGGGCTGTAGGGTAGTTATATTTTTAACTTTAATATGAGAAACCAGAGTGTTGTACCAGCTTGCATTCCAACCAACAGTGTAAGGAGGTTCCCCTTTCTCTGCATCCTCACCAACATTTGTTGTTTCCTGATTGGTTAATTGTAGACATTCTGACTAGTGTGAGGTGGTATCTCATTGTGGTTTTGATCTACATTTCCTTAATTCCAAGTAATGCTGAACATTTTTTCATATGTTTGTTAGCCATTTTTGTGTCCTCTTTGAAGAAATGTCTATTTAAGTCTCCTTTCAATTACATGACTGGATTATTTGATTTTGGATGGTGAGTTTAACAAATTCTTTATAGATCTTGGATATTAACCTCGTATCTGATAAGACATTTTCATGTATCTTCCAATCCGCAGTTTGCTTTTGGCTTTGTCTATTTCCTTAGCTGTCCAAAAGGTTTTTTTTTTTTTTTTAATCTTTATAAAGTCCCAATAGTTCATTTTTGCTTTCGTTTCCCTTATCTTTGGAGATATGTCTAGCAAGAACTTGCTGCAGTTGTGGTCAAAGAGGTTCCTGCCTGGGTTCTTTTCCAGGATTTTGATGGAGTATCTTCTCACATTTAAGTCTTTTATCCATTTTGAGTTTATTTTTGTGTATACTGTAAGAAAATGGTCCAGTTTCATTCCCTACATGTTTTTCCAGCATGATTTTTTTCATATTCTTTGTTTTTTTTTTATTTTATTTTATTTTATTTTATTTTATTTTATTTTCAGCATAACAGTATTCCTTGTTTTTGCACCACACCCAGTGCTCCATGCTATCCGTGCCCTCTCCAATACCCACCACCTGGTTCCCCCAACTGTTCACCCCCCGCCGCTTCAAACCATTCAGATTGTTTTCCAGAGTCCATAGTCTCTCATGGGTCACCTCCCCTTCCAATTCCCCCCAATTCCCTTCTCCTCTCTAACTCCCCTTGTCCTCCAAGCTATTTGTTATGCTCCACAAATAAGTTAAACCATATGATAATTGACTCTCTCTGCTTGACTTATTTCACTCAGCATAATCTCTTCCAGTCCCATCCATGTTGCTACAAAAGTTGGGTATTTATCCTTTCTGATGGAGGCATAATACTCCAGGGTGTATATGGACCACATCTTCCTTATCCATTCGTCCGTTGAAGGGCATCTTGGTTCTTTCCACAGTTTGGCGACCTTGGCCATTGCTGCTATAAACATTGGGGTACAGATGGCCCTTCTTTTCACTACATCTGTATTTTTGGGGTAAATACCCAGTAGTGCAAAAGCAGGGTCATAGGGAAGCTCTATTTTTAATTTCTTGAGGAATCTCCACACTGTTCTCCAAAGTGGCTGCAACAACTTGCATTCCCACCAATAGTGTAAAAGGGTTCCCCTTTCTCCACATCCCCTCCAACACATGTTGTTTCCTGTCTTGTTAATTTTGGCCATTCTAACTGGTGTAAGGTGATATCTCAATGTGGTTTTAATTTGAATCTCCCTGATGGCTAGTGATGGTGAACATTTTTTCATGTGTCTGATAGCCATTTGTATGTCTTCATTGGAGAAGTGTCTGTTCATATCTTCTGCCCATTTTTTATATGATTGTCTGTTTTGTGTGGGTTGAGTTTGAGGAGTTCTTTATAGATCCTGGATGTCAACCTTTTGTCTGTACTGTCATTTGCAAATATCTTCTCCCAGTCCATGGGTTGCCTCTTTGTTTTGCTGACTGTTTCCTTTGCTGTGCAGAAGCTTTTGATTTTGATGAAGTCCCAAAAGTTTATTTTCTCTTTTGTTTCCTTTGCCTTTGGAGACATATCTTGAAAGAAGTTGCTGTGGCTGATATCGAAGAGATTACTGCCTATGTTCTCCTCTAGGATTCTGATGGATTCTTGTCTCACGTTGAGGTCTTGTATCCATTTTGAGTTTATTTTTGTGTACGGTGTAAGAGAATGGTCGAGTTTCATTCTTCTACATATAGCTGTCCAGTTTTACCAGCACCATTTATGGAATTGTACCAAACTTTCAAAGAAGAAATAACACCTATTCTCCTGAAGCTGTTTCAAAAAATTGAACCAGAAGGAAAACTTCCAGACTCTTTCTATGAAGCCAGCATTACCCTGATCCCCAAACCAGGCAAAGACCATACCAAGAAGGAGAATTTCAGACCAATATCCCTGATGGATATGGATGCTAAGATTCTCAACAAGATCCTAGCAAACAGGATCCAACAGCACATTAAAAAGATTATCCACCATGACCAGGTGGGATTCATTCCTGGGCTACAAGGAAAGTTCAACATTCGCAAATCAATCAATGTGATAGAACAAATTAATAAGAGAAGAGAGAAGAACCACATGGTCCTCTCAATTGATGTAGAAAAAGCATTTGACAAAATCCAGCATCTGTTCCTGATTAAAATGCTTCAAAGTATAGGGATGGAGAGAACATTCCTGAACATCATAAAATCTATCTATGAAAGACCCACAGCAAATATCATCCTCAATGGGAAAAAGCTTGCAGCCTTCCTGTTGATATCAGGAACACAACAAGGATGCCCACTCTCACCACTCTTGTTCTATATAGTGTTAGAAGTCCTAGCAACAGCAATCAGACAACGAAGAGAAATAAAAGGTATCCAAATTGGCAATGAAGAAGTCAAACTCTCTCTCTTCACAGATGACATGATTCTTTATATAGAAAACCCAAAAGACCCCACCCCCAAACTACTAGAACTCATACAGCAATTCAGTAACGTGGCAGGATACAAAGTCAATGTACAGAAATCAGTGGCTTTCTTATACACTAACAATGAAAATACAGAAAGGGAAATTAGAGAATTGATTCCATTTACTCTAGCACCAAGAACCATAAGATACCTGGGAATAAACCTAACCAAAGAGGTAAAGGGTCTGTACTCAAGGAACTACAGAACACTCATGAAAGAAATTGAAGAAGACACAAAAAGATGGAAGACCATTCCATGCTCTTGGATCGGAAGAATAAACATTGTTAAAAATGTCTATGCTGCCTAGAGCAATCTATACTTTTAATGCCATTCTGATCAAAATTCCACCGGTATTTTTCAAAGAGCTGGAGCAAATAATCCAGAAATTTGTATGGAACCAGAAGAGACCCCGAATTGCTAAGGAAATGTTGAAAAACAAAAATAAAACTGGGGGCACCACATTACCTGATTTCAAGCTTTGATACAAAGCTGTGATCACCAAGACAGCATGGTACTGGCATAAAAACAGACACATAGACCAGTGGAACAGAGTAGAGAGCCCAGCTATGGACCCTCAACTCTATGGTCAAATAATCTTCAACAAAACAGCAAAAAATATCCAGCATGATTTTTTGAAGAGAATGTCTATTTTCCATTGAGTATTCTTTCCTGTTTTGTTGAAGATTAGTTGAGCATAGAGTTGAGGATCAATTTCTGGGTTCTCTATTCTCTTCTACTGATCTACGTGTTTGTTTTTATGCCAGTACCATACTGTCTTGATGACTACAGCTTTGTATTATAGCTTAAAGCCCAGCATTGTGATGCCATCAGATTTGGTTTTCTTCTTCAACATTCTTCTGGATATTTGGGGTCTTTTCTGGTTCCATACAAATTTTAGGATTGTTTGTTCCAGCTCTGTGAAAAATGTTGATGGTTTTTCTATAAGGATTGCCCTGAATGTACAGATTGCTCTGGGTAACATAGACATTTTAACAATGTTTGTTTTTCTAATCCATGAGCATGAAATATTTTTCCATTCCTTTGCATCTTCCTCAATTTCTTTCATAAGTGTTCTATAATTTTTATAGTAATGTCTTCTAACTCTAGACTTAAGTTTATTCTTAGATATCTTATGGGTTTTGGTGCAATTGTAAATAGGATCAATTCCTTAATGTATCTTTATCCTGTCTCATTTCAGTGAGAAAGCTTATTTCAGTGTATTGATTTTATATCCTACCATGTCCTGAGCTCCTGTATGAAAGCTAGCAAATTTTGAGTGGAGTCTTCGGGGTTTTCCACATAGAATATCATATCATCTGCAATGAGTGAGAGTTTGACTTCTTTGCCAATTTGAATGCATTTTATTTCTTTTGGCTGTTTGACCACTGAGGCCAAGACTTCTAGTACTATGTTCACCAGCAGTGCTGAGTGTGGATATCCCTGTCTTGCTCTGTTTTTGTCCATTGAAAATTATATTTACTGTGGGCTTTTCATAGATGGCTTTTATGATATTGAGATAGGTAGCCTCTGTCCCAACACTGTGGAAAGATTTAATCAAGGACAGATGATATATTTTGTCAAATGCTTTTGCTGTGTCAATTGAGATCATATGATTATTCTATCTTTTGTTAATGTGATATGTCAAGTTCATTGATTTGCAAATGTTGAACCATTCTTGCAGCCCATGAATAAAACCTGCTTCACTGTGGTGAATAATCCTTTTTTTTTTTTAAGATTTTATTTACTTATTTGTCAGAGTGAGAACAGGCAGACAGAATGGCAGGCAGAGGCAGAGGGAGAATCAGGCTCCCTGAAGAGCAAGGAGCCCAATACGGGACTCGATCCCAGGATGCTGGGATCATGACCCAAGCTGAAGGCAGCGGTTTAACCAACTGAGCCACCCAGGCGTCCTGGTGAATAATCCTTTTAATGTACTGTTGGATCCTATTGGCTAGTATCTTGGTGAGAATTTTGGCATCCATGTTCATAAAGAATATTGGCCTGTAATTATTCTTTTTGGTGGGATCTCTGGTTTTGGAATCAAGGTAATGCTGGTTTCGTAGAACAAGTTTAGAAGTTTTCCTTCCATTTTTATTTTTTGAAACAGCTTCACAGGAATAGATATTAATTTCTTTAAATGCTTGGTAGCAGTCTCATGGGAGTCATCTGGTCCTGGACTCCTGTTTATTGGGACAGTCTTGATTACTGATTCCATTTTGTTGCTGTTTTGGGGTCTGCTCAGATTTTCTGTTTCTCCAAGTTTCAGTTTTAGTAGTTTTTTAGTAGTATATTTCTAGGAATACATCCATTTCTTCCAGATAACCTAATTTGTCGGTATATAGTCGTTCACAATATGTTCTTATAATTGTTTCTATTATTATTTTTGTGTGTGTGTTGGCTGTGATCTCCCCTCTTTCGTTTATGATTTTATTTATTTGGGTCCTATCTGTTTTCTTTTTAAGTCTGGCTATGGGTTTACTGTTCTTACTAATTATTTCACAGAGCCAGCTCCCCATTTCATTGATCCGTTTTACTCTTCTTTTGGTTTCTATTTCATAGATTTCTGCTCTTATATTTATTATTTCTCTTCTGTTTGGTTTAAGTTTTATTTGCTGTTCTTTCTTCAATTCCTTTAGGCATAAGTTTAGATTTGTATTTGATATTTTTCTTGTTTCTTGAGAAAGCCTTGTATTGCTATGTACTTCCCTCTCAGGACTGCCTTTGTTGCATCCCAAAGGTTCTGAACTATTGTGTTTTCATTCTCATTTGCTTTTTTTTTGTTGTTGTTGTTCTTCTTTAACTTCCTGGTTGTCCCATTCATTCTTTAGTAGGATTCTCTTTAACTTACATGTATTTGGGTTCCTTTCATATTTTCTTTTATCATTGAGTTCAAGGCTTAAAGCATTGTGGCCTAAAAATATGCAGGGAATAATCCCAATCTTTGGTACTGGTTGAGACCTGATTTGTGATTCAGTATATGATCTAGTTTGGAAAGTGTTCCATGTTCATTCAAGAAGAATATGTATTCTGTTGCGTTAGGATGAAATCCTCTGAATATATCTATGAAGTCCATCTGGTCCAGTGTGTCATTCAAAGCTCTTGTTTCCCTATTGATCTTCTGCTTAAAAGATCTGTCCATTGCTGTGGGTGGGGCATTAAAGTCCCCTACGCTTATTGTTTTATTAACAATATGTTTCTTTAATTTTGTTATTAATTGATTTATATAATTGACTGCTCCCATGTTAGGGGCATTAATATTTTCAAGTGTTAGATATTCTTGTTAGATACACCCTTTTATTATGATATTGTTATCTCTCTTCATCTCTTATTATAATCTTTGGTTTAAAACTTAATTTTTCTGATATAAGGATTGCTACCCCAGCTTTCTTTTGATGTCCATTATCATGATAAATTGTTCTCCACCCCCTCACTTTCAACATGGAGGTGCCCTTTGGTCTAAAATGAGTCTCGTGTCGATAGCATATGGATGGATTTTTATTTATTTTTATTTTTTTAAGATTTTTATATTTATTTGACAGAGAGAGATCACAAGTAGCCAGAGAGGCAGGTAAAGAGAGAGGGAAGCAGGCTTCCTGCTGAGCAGAGAGCCCGATGCGGGACTCGATCCCAGGACCCTGAGATCATGACCTGAGCCGAAGGCAGCAGCTTAACCCACTGACCCACCCAGGCGCCCCTATGGATGGATTTAAAAAAATTTTTTTTCATTATATTCAGTTAGCCAGCATATAGCATATCATAGGGTTTTGTTGTAGTGTTCAATAACTTTAATTAGTTGCATATTAATTAGTGCTCATCCTAACATGTGCTTTCCTTAATACCCATCACCTGGTCACCCATCCCCCCATCTCCCTCTATTCAGTAACCCTCAGTTTGTTTTCCACAGTCCAGAGTCTCTCATAGTTTTTCTCCCTCTCTAATTTCTTCCCCTTTAGTTTTCCTTCCCTTCCCCTGTGGTCCTCAGCTCTATTCCTTATATTGCACATATGAGTGAAACCATATGGTAATTCTCTTTCTCTGTTTGGCTTATTGCTCTTTTTTATCTAATCTGATACCCTGTGTCTTTTGATTGGAGCATTTAATACATTTATATTCAGAGTAATTATTGATAGATAGGAATTTAGTGTCGTTGTATTACCTGTAAAGTCACTGTTTCTGTATATTGAACCTGTTCCTTTCTGGTCTTTGTTACTTTTGGGTTCTTCCTTCACTTAATGGATCCCCTTTAATCTTTCCTGCAGAACTGGTTTAGTGATCATAATTTTTTTTTTTTTTACTTTCTGTTTGTCCTGGAAGTTCTTTATCTCTCCTTCTATTTTGAATGATAAACTTGCTAGATGAAGTATTCTTGGCTGAATATTTGTCTCATTTAGTACCCTGAATATATCATGCCAGGCATTTCTGGCCTGCCAGGTCTCTGTGGATAGGTCTGCTGCTTATGTTTCAGCCCTTGCAGGTTAAGGACCTCTTGTCTCAGGCTGCTTTCAGGATTTTCTTTTTACCTCTGAAATTTGCAAGCTTAACTATTATATGTTAAATTGACCTATTTTTATTGATTTGAAGGTGCTTGTCTGTGCCTCCTCGAATTGAATTCCTCTATCCTTCCCCAGATTAGGGAAGTTCTCAACTATAATTTGTTCAAATAATCTTTCTGTCATTCCCTACCTTTCCTCTTACTTTGGGACCCCAGCAGTTCTAATATTGTTTCACTTTATGGTTTTGATGATCTCTTGTATCCTCCTTTCATGATCTAGCAGTTTATCTCTTTTTCTAGGCTTCCTTATTTTCCATCATTTTGTCTTCTGTATCACTGACTCTCTCTTCAGCCTCATTTACCATAGCACTTAGAAACTCCATTTTTTAAAGATTTTATTTATTTATCAGAGAGAGAGAGGGAGAGAGAGCGAGCACAGGCAGACAGAATGGCAGGCAGAGGCAGAGGGAGAAGTAGGCTCTCTGCCAAGCAAGGAGCCCGATGTGGGACTCGATCCCAGGATGCTGGGATCATGACCTGAGCCGAAGGCAGCTGCTTAACCAACTGAGCCACCCAGGTGTCCCAGAAACTCCATTTTTTATTGCACCCCAGTAATAGCCTTTTTTATTTCAACCTGATTCGGTTTTAGTTTTTATTTCTCCACTAATGGGTTCTCTAGAGTTCTTCTATGTTTTTTTCCAAGCCCAGCAGTATCCTTATAATCATTGTTTTTAATTCTAGTTCCAACATCTTGCTTCTGTCCATATTTATTATATCCCTGGCTGAGAGTTCTGTGTCTTGTTCTCTTTCTTGGGATGAGTTCTCCCATCTTGTCATTATGTCCAGAAAAGAATAGGTGAAAGAGAGGGAAAATACAAATGCAGCAACAATGACATCAGAAAATTATACACTGCACAGATCATAAGAGAACAGAAAACAAAAAGAAAAGAAAAAGAATAAAAGAGAGAGAGAACAAAATCAAATAAGTAGAGCAAAAAAGAATGATAAACTGGATTCTGAATGTATTTTGTCTGGTTGTTAGAAGAAACTAGATCCAAAAATAGGCAAGAAAGAAAGAAAAGAAATATATGTATGTACACACACACACACATGCACACACACAATTGTATTTGAATACAATGAAAGGAAGCAAAAGATGAAGTATGTATATATATATATACTTCATATATAGCATGTAAAAATGAAAATTAAAAAAGACTAATTGATAAGATTTGAAATAGTTGAAAAGATTATAAAATACCAAACCAAAGGACTAAATAATTATAACTATATCAGAAAAATATACACTATACTAATCAGAATAGAACCAAAACCAAATAGAAAGGAAAAGAGGGAAATTGGGGATAAAACTGGAATAAATCAGACAAGAATTTGAACAGAACAGAATGATAAACTGGTTCCTGAGTGTATTTTGGTTTGTTTGTTAGAAGAAACTAGATCCCAAAATAAGTAAGAAAAAAATGTATATACATACAAAAATAAACTTGAACATAGTGAAAGGATGCCAGTATGAATATATATAGTATATATGGTAATATATTATATACAAACATATATATTCCATAACTGTAAAAATGAAAATTTAAAATGTCTTAAAAATAATTGATAAAATTAGAACATAGCTGAAAAATATAATAAAATATAAAACTGAAGGACTAAAGAATAATAAGAAAAAAAAAACCATAAGTGCTATATACTTCTTTCCCCAAGAGCAGGAGTTTTACATTTATGTGTGATCAGTACACTTGGTATTAGTTGGAAGTACCTCCTGGTCTGTTGGGGGAAGGGCTTATTTGGCTGATTCCCAGGTGTCTTTGCCCTCGAGGAATTGCATAGACTTTGTCAAGGAGCTAAGCTCAGTTTAAGAGGCCCCAGAGCTCTTGGGGGAGGACCGAAAATAATGGTGAACTTATCTGCACCCCAGGAGCTGAAATTTTGCTCCCCTACACTCTTCAGTGGGCCCTCACAGAAAAACAATCACTCTTTTCTTGCTGGTGTTCACCCCAAACTCTTGTGTTCACCCAGCCTGTGACCGAGCAATTTTATCTCAGGCATGTGACCCTGTTTTGAGTCTCCAAACATTATGGACTTGCGCGGCAGTAACCCACACTGGTCCTCCTGGGGTGGGGAGCAGAGGGGTCTCACTGCAATTCTGCCTCTTGCTGGGCCCCTTCATGCAGAGTGGTCACCCAACTGAGCAGCGATTCATGGTTTATGGAAACACCAAGCAGAAAGCTGATACTGGGTCTCACTGTTTGCAACCAGCTTCTTCACTCCAATGTCTGGGAACCCAGACACATTTGGGCACCCCTATTCTTTTTGTGATCCTGGGGATCCTGAGACAACAATGTTCCACTTGGGATTCTGCCCCACTTTGCCTCTTGAACACCTTTAACGTAAACTTCTAAAAGTTCCAATTTTGAACTCTGCTGCTTGCAACACTTTCCAGTAGCTGGCTTACAGAGGCTCACTCCGCACTCGTAGGTTTACCTTCCAATGTAGCTCCTCAGATTCATATCAACATACCTCCTACCTTGCAAAAAGTGGTCACTTTTCTATTTATAGAATTGTAGCAATTCTTTTCTCAGAAATCTCATTGATTTTGTAGGTTTTCAGAAAGATTTGATAACTGATTTCTAGTGACCAGACAAAACTATTATTCCCTACTTCTCTGTCATCTTGTAGGGTTCCCTCATTGATACCTTTTATTGTTTTTTAGTTTCTGTATTATTTATTTCTCCTCTAAATTTTATTATTTTCATCCTCCTGCTGGCTTTAGCTTTCATTTATTGTTCTTTTGCTAGATGCTTTAGATGCAAGGTTCCTTGCATCTCATTTGTTTAAGATTTTTCTTACTTCTTGAGGTAGGCATGTATTGCTATAAAGTTCCCTCTTGAAATTGCTTTTGCTGCATTCCAGAGCTTTGGGACCATTGTGATTCCATTTTAATTGGTTTCCATGTACTTTTAAAAATTTCTTCTTTTATTTCATAGTTTACCCATTCATTATTTAGTACCATGTAATTTGAATTCCATGTATTTGTGGTTTTTCCAAATTTTTTTTCTTCATAACATTGTGGTCAGAAAAGATGCATGGTTTCATTTTGATCTTGAATTTGTTGAGGCTAGTTTTGTGGGCTCTTTCATGATCTATTCTTTGAAATATTCTATGTGAACTTGAAAGTAATGTGTATTTTGCTGTTTTCTGATGAAGTGTTCTGAATATATTGGTTAAATTAATCTGTTCCAGTGTGCCATTTGAAGTCATTCTTTCCTTGTTGATTTTCCGTTTAGATGATCTTCCCTTTAATGTAAGTGGGTATTGAAATCCCTTACTATTTTTGTATTATCTGTTAGTTTCTTTATGTTTGTTATTAACTTTTATGTATTTGGGCACTCTTAAGCTGCATTCATAAATATTTAAAATTGTTATATCTTCTTATTGTATCACCCCCTTTATTATGATATAATGTCCTTCTTTGTCTCCTGTTACAGGCTTTGTTTTAAAGTCAAATTTTTTTCTGAATTAAGTATGGTTACTCTAGCTTTCTCCTATCATTTGCATAACTGATGTATCTCCATTCCTTCATTTTCGATTTTAAGATGTCTTTTGGTCTCAAATGAATATTGTAGGCAACTTTTTGATAGGTCTCTTTTTAATCCATTCTGCACCCTATGTCTTTTGATTTGAGTGTTTAGTCCATTTACATTCAAAGTAACTATAGATAGATATGTATTTAATGCTATATTATTACTTGTTTTGTAGTTGTTTCTGAAGATTTTGTCTTATCCCTTCTTGTCTTTCTGTCTCTCGTGGTTTGCTGATTTTATTTAGTGACATATTTGGATTTCTTTCTCTTTATTCTTTGCATATTTCTTAGTGGTTTTTGATATATGTTTACATGCAGGTTTATATATAATGTGTTCTGCATATAGAAGTCTGTTATAGGTTGATTGTTATTTGGATTTGAACCCATTTTTTTCAGCTATACTCCCTGTGTTTTAGGTAAATGTTATTATATTTTATATCTTTTTTTTTTAAGTTTCCTGACTGATTTTTTACATGAACACATTTTTGTGAATGTGTTTACATTCACAATGTAAACAGTGAATACATTTTCACTGTTTTCATGTTTCCTACCTTTACACTGTCATTTTTGGTCTGCCCTTTCTACTCAAAGAGTTTCCTTTTGTATTTCTTGCAGGGCTGGTTTAATGGTCAAAAACTCCTTTAGTTTTTGTTTGTCTGGAAAACTCCTTATCTCCCCTTTTATTCTGTGATAACCTTGTTGGATAGAATATTCTTGGCTGAAGATTTTCCCATTTAGCACATTGGATATGTCATGTCCTTCCCTTATTGCTTGAAAGGTTTCTGATGAAAACATCCTTGGTTTTCCCTTGTAAATTAATGACTACTTCAATCTTGTTAGTTTTAAGGTTTTTTTTTTCCTTATCACTATATTTTGCAATTTTAATTACAATATGTCTTGGTGTGGGTCTGCTTTTTTTTTTTTTTTAATTTTGATGGGAGTTCTATGTGTTCCTTAGATCTGGATATCTGTTTCCTTCCTCAGATTGCAGAAGTTTTCTGCTACTCTTTCTTCAACTAAATTTTCTGCCCCCCTTTTCTCTGTTCTTCTGAGATTCCTACAATACAAATAATATTACATTTGATGGAGTCACTGAGTTCCCTATCTACTCTCATTTTGTGTAATTCTTTTAAAATTATTCATTTAACTGACAGAGAGAGAGATAGCTAGAGAGGAAACACTTGTAGGGATAGTGGGAGAGGGAGAAGCAGATTCCTACTGAGCAGATCTTGATCCCAGGACCCTGGGATCATGACTAGTACTGAAGGCAGACACTTAACCAAGTGAACCACCCAGGCATCCCATCCTTTTGTATAATTTTTTCTCCCTTTTGTTCAGCTTGATTGCTTTCCATTACTCTGTCTTCTAGGTTACCAAGTCAGTTTGTTTCTTCTACCCTGCTATTCATTTCATCAAGGTTGTTTCTCATTTCATTTACTGAGCCCTTTATCTCTGCTGTTATTCCTTATTTGTGTTAAGAATCTCACTGATGCCTTTCACTCTTTCCTCAAGTCCAGTATCTTTATTATTATTACTTTAAATTTTCTATCTGACATGTTATTTATATATATTTTTAGTTAGGTCTCTGGCTGAGGGTTTGCCCTAATTTTTTATTTGGGATAAATTTCTTTATATCCTCATTTAGTCTGTGTCTGTTTCTCTGTTAAGAAAGTAGGCTGTGTCTTCTGCTATTGAAAGTAGGGACTTTATTAAGACGCTCTGAAGTGTCCTGCAGGGCAGTATTCACCAGAACCTTGTACTTCAGGAGAGTATCCTCTGTGTACTGCTTACATCTGCTGTTGTGTTTGAGTCACTTTTCCTTTCAGTGATGTTGTCTGCACTGAATCTCTACCTGCTGTGGGCTGTGCTTTCTCTCTGTGATGTTAGTGGACCCCATCAGGCAAGGTCTGAGGGGGTGTGCCCACTGGAGAACTTGGTAGTATTAGCAAAATTTGTGCTTGACCACTAGTCCTATGTGGGATCCTTGGAATAGTTTTGGCACCTGGAAGTTGGGTGACAGTGCTGCCAGGGCATGAAGGTGGGCATGGGGCAATACTTGGGCCTGGTGCTGTGGGTGGGTGACATATACAGTTGTAGCTGTGCACCTGGTGGTTGGTCAGGGCACATGCATGGCTTTTAAAAATTTTTCCCTTACTCAGGGCCAAGGCCAACACGCTTGACGTGGGCTAGTCCTCAGGACTCATGCGCATGGTGCACTTCCACTAGGTCAGGCAGTAAGTCTGTACAGCCCTGTCTCTGGCAGGGGACTCTGTGTTTTTGCAGGGGGCAGGGGAGGAAAATGGCACATATTGACACCCTCATTTTTTGGGAAGTCCTGCAAGATGCTCCAAAATCAGTATGAATAGTTCTGCCTCCGGTTTTTCCCTGCATTGTGAAACTTCCACTTTTTGTTGTTGTTCTTGCCTCTCCATGCAGGCTGTTGTCTCCTTAAGGACAGTAACCCAGCTATCACTCACCTTTCCTGCTTGCCTAGTCTCGAGTCAGGAGACCTTTAGGCTCTAAGCTCCAAGTACCACTGATTTTATGAACTCATGGAATTTAACCCCTTTGGTTTTTAAACCAAACATGGGAATTAGTCTACCCCGTGTGAGTTCCCTAGTTATAAGCACCCATTTCCCTGCCCTCTCCACGTGCACAGCCTCCTCCCTCCCGTGGCCAGCCTCCAGCTTTGCCTTTCTGACTTCCTAAATTTTCAGCTGCTCTTTCTTCTTTATATTTAGTTTTGGAGTTAATTCTTCCAGTCCTTGGATTTGTTTCTGATTTGTTGACTTGGATGTGGATAATATCTAATTGAAAATGTGAGATGGGGTAAACTCAGGGTCCTCCTACTCTGCCATCTTCTCAGGCTACCAATTATGAAATGAATAAGTCATGGGAATGTAAGTATAACATAAGGACTTTAGTCACTTAAATTTTAATACCATTGTATGAAGACGCATAGTAGTTACACTTTCAGTAAGCATAGCATAACATATAGAGATATGGTATCACTATGTTGTACATCTGAAACTAACATAACACTGTGTGTCAACTATATTCAAATAAAAAGGGGGAAAAGTATGTTTATTTTTTTAAAGAACTCTTGCAAATGATACATGTTAAAATATAAACATAAATTTAAAATATTAAATTAAAAAATTTTTTTAATTTTGGCTAGCAAATTTTTTCTTTCAGTGTTTTAAACATGTCATCCCTTTGTGTCCTGACATGCAAGATATCTACTGATAAATGTACTTATAGTCTTATGGGAGATCCCTTATATGTGCTAGGTTACTTATATCATGCTGCTTTCAAAACTCTCTCTTTGTTTTTGAGTTTGACAATTTAATTATATATCTAGGTATAGACCTATTGGGTCCAATCTATTTGGTGACTTTTGGGCTTAATTAATTTCATTTCTCACCCCATCAGCTACTATTTATTTAAATAGGACTTCTGCTCCTATTTGTCTCTCTTCTCCTTCTGGGACTCCCAAAATACAAGTATTGTTTTACTTCATGAGATTCCATACTTCCATCAGCTTTCTTTACTCACGTTAATTCGTTTAACTTTTTGTCCCTCTGACTAGGTGAATAGTCTTCAAGTTCACTAATTCCTTCTTCAGTTAGATTGAACATGCTGTTGAATTTCTCTGTTGAAATGTCTGTGCAGTCATTGTATTATTCATCTCTAAGATTTCTGTTTGATTTTTTTTTTATGGTTTTAATTTTTTTGGTTGTTCATGTATTATTTTCCTGATTTCATTCAGTTGTCTATGTATGCTCTTTTTTAGTTCCCTGAAATTCTTTCGGGCAATTATTTTATATTCTTCATCAGGATTTTTGTAGATATGTTTCTTTAGGATTGGTTAATGGGCATTATTTGTTTCCTTTTGTAGTTGTATATCTCCCTAGTTCTTTCTGATCCTTATATCCTTGTACTGGTGACATATGTGGGGTTTGCACATTGGAATGTGAGAATATAATGTTCATCATAATCTAGACACGAAACACAGCCCTGCCCTATGTTGTGTACCCCAATCGACATCCCAAGTAATTTTGATTTGGTCCAGATATGAACATTGAATTGTATCTTCTTGTTAAAACACTCAGCATAAAAGGCTGAAATGGGTGGATGATGGGAAACCTGTTCAGCCACAAATGTCACACAGTTTTTGGAAACC
Organism: Enhydra lutris kenyoni; assembly: GCF_002288905.1. Classification (NCBI taxonomy): domain Eukaryota; kingdom Metazoa; phylum Chordata; class Mammalia; order Carnivora; family Mustelidae; genus Enhydra; species Enhydra lutris. The sequence continues at coordinate 130,243 of NW_019154258.1, forward strand.
CAGGGAACTGGTCCTTCTGAAACTAGCTCTGTGTTCTCTTCAGTATCATTTGGCAATGTCCAGTGACACTGAAAGATTTCGCCTAAAATGGGGTTGTATGGCTTTTTGGCAAGCGATCCTTTCCTTCCTGCGTGAAAGGCGGAGAGGTACCATTTCACAACCTGAACCATTTGATCTCTGGCATCCTTCTGGGATGGGAAGGGAAAATAGTAACCTTTTCCAGACTTTGTAGCTTAAAGAAAAACCTCTAGAGCAATATAGACCAGAAATTTACAGACAATCCATATAAACAGGGAAAAGCCTATCACCAAGGATTCTGGGTAGACCAGCTTTAGCATCTATGGACCAGCAGAGCAAGATACCAATGATGTGAGGTTAGGTGAGGACACAGGCTGGGTTCTACAGTTACAGGAGCCATTGAATGGGTTTTGCATTCAGGTGGGGACAGTGAATGGGTTGTTTAGTCAGATGGTGATCCTGGCTGGGCTCCTTCATTAGGCGGGGCCCCTGAATGGTCTATGTGATTTGGCAGGGCTACTGGTTGAGCTCTAAGTTTCACTGGAGTAGCCTACATATGCAGGACTTCTGGCTGCACTACACATTTGGGTGTGTTGGTGGCTCAGCTCTCAAGGCCAGCAGAAGTGCTGATTGGGGTCTACAGTTGGTTCAGGCTGCAGGCTGGGTTCCCTGATTGGGTGGGATGGTTGGGGGGCATTCCCTATTGTAGTGATGCTGCTAGAAAGAGCTTTGGCTATCTAAACTCCTGGTGGGAGCACAGGGTCTCTGCTAAGAACTGAAGAACCCAGCAGCCCAGGTCCCTTTTCCTTGTTTCTAACAGTCCTCATGTGGTCTAGCTATTATAATTTCCCCTGTTCCAATTGAGACAAGAGAGAAGTGAGTAGTGTCTAAGACACTGGAGACGTTGGTTATGTGTCTTATCCTATCTTTCCCCCACAGGAGAAATCACGTACGAGATCTTTCTCAGTGTGGTACTGTGCCAGTTGGGGGAAGGGTGACAAGGACAAAGTAAAACCTTTACTTTGACCATTCTTAATGTTTTAAAATTAATTTTTGCATTCCCCGTGTGCTAAAACATTACCTTTGAGGTCTGTGATTCTCACAAAGGCATTTTTTTTTTTTGTCATTGTTGTATATTTACTAAATTGATTTTTCTGTTAGGGAATTAGGGCCAGAGACCTCCTATTCTGATATCTTGCTAATGTAACTATAGATAGCCTTCAGTCTTAACGTATTTATATTATTGATAAATATGGTTTGTGGTCTGTTGTGCCACTATCCAACTTTGAAAGAATAAAGGCTTCCCAACATTGACAACAATTAAAATATATGGAAAGTTATTTATTTATTAATTTATTTATTATTTATTTATTATCTAAAAGATTTATATTATTGATTTCAAAACATATTTGAAAACAGGATAAAATATTTTTAAAAAGTAGTTTTTAGAACAAGCTGTGAAAAGAGGTACTAAGTTATGGATTAATAAAATGAAATCCCTATTACTCATATTCAGGAACTCTCAATGATAACTTCAGAAACATCTAACTCTCTAAGAATTAGAAAATTAGAAATCAAGAGAAGCTAAGAAGAATACCATAGGAAAATGGGAATTACGTTATAGGACTTTTCTTTTACCTTAATCATTTATATGGGTGGCTTTTTCATAAAACTAACAAACTCAATCATACAGAAGGAATATGCTAAAAATTTTGGAACCTTGTAACACATTATTGGATTAAATAATTCAGGATATAATCCAAATATGTGCTATTTGTCTGAAAAGTTCTTTACAGGAAAACATAAGATAAGTCAAGTCTAAGGCCAATGTTACCTGGGATATGATGGCAATCAGATGCCAACTTTAGAAGATATTATGTATTGTTAGTAATGTTATATATGATGTCCATATGGCCACATGTGTGGTCACGTAGGCTAAAGCTGATGCTCAAATTGTGTACAGTGCCTTACTAAATTATATCATCTAAACTTCTGTGATTCCTAAACATGTGGAATTCAGTAAGAAGAGTAATTCTATTTATTTTATTTTTTAAAAGATTTTACTTATTTATTTGACAGAGATCACAAGTAGGCAGAGAGGCAGACAGAGGGTAAAGGGGGTAGCAGTCTCTCTGCTGAGCAGAGAGCCCGATGTAGGGCTTGATCCCAGGACCCTGGGATCATGACCCAGGCCTAAGGCAGAGGCTTTAACCCACTGAGCCCCCCAGGTGCCCCTTATTATTTTATTTATTTTTTGTTATGCACATTTAGCCAACATATAGTACATCATTAGTTTTTGAATTAGTATTCAATGATTCATTAGTTGCATATAACACCCAGGGCTCATCACAACATGTGCCCTCTTTAATACCCATCACCTGGTGGTCACTTTATATTTGTGGTAATTCAGGAGATTTGTAGTATACTACAAGTACTCAAAATTGGCTACTTTTAATCATCTCCAAACATCTGGATAAGTAGAATGAATAAACCACACCCTAAGAAATTATCTGACTAAATTGTATCAGGACATTGTCTCACAGTAACCCAAAGCCTTACAACTTGTTTTATTAAAAATAATATTAACTCCATGTTGTAAGCATGATGTTTCTTTCTTTGAGTTTGGAAAATCTATAAATTTAGGGTTTAAGACTACCTTATTATGTGATACAAAAATTGTCAAATGTTTTTTCTAAATCAATTAAGAGGATAGTATTGTTCTTGTCCTTTCTTTTATTGATGTGTTCTATCAAGTTGATTGACATGTGAATGTTGAACTACCCTTGCATACCAGTCATAAAATTCACTTGGTCATGGTGAATAATTCTCTTACTGTACTTTTGGATCCTATTAGCTAGGATCTTGTTGAGTATTTTAGCATCCATGTTCATCAGGGATATTGGTCTGTAATTCCCTTTCTTGATGGAGTCTTTGCCTGGTTTTGGGATAAGACGAATGCTGACCTAATAGAGGGAGTTAAGAAGTTTTCCTTCCGTTTATATTTTTTGGAACAGCTTCATTAGAATAGGCATTATTTCTTCTTTAAATGTTTGGTAGAATTCCTCTGGGAAGCTGTCTGGCCCTGGACTATTGATTTTTTGGGAAGTTTTTGATTACTAGTTCAATTTTGTTACTGGTCATTGGTCTATTCAGATTGTCTCTTTCTTCCTGTTTCAGTCTGGGTAGTTTGTAAGTTTCCAGGAAGGCATCCATTTCTTTCAGGTTGCTTGATTTATTGGCAAATAGTTGCTGGTAATAATTTCTAATAATTCATCCTATGTCTCAGGTGTTAGTCGTGATCTCTCCCCTTTCATTCATGATTTTATTAGTTTGGGTCCTTTCTCTTTTCTTTTAAATAAATTTGGCCAGTGGTTTATCAGTCTTATTAATTCTTTCAAAGAGGGTGCATGGGTGGCTCAGTCATTAAGCATCTGCCTTCAGCTCAGGTCATGATCCCAGGGTCCGGGGATCAAGCCCCACATTGGGCTCCCTTCTCAGTGGGGAGCCTGCGTCTACCTCCCCTGCTCCCCTGCTTGTGCACTCTCTCTGTGTCAAATACATAAATAATATCTTTTAAAAAATTCTTTCAAAGAACCATCTTGTAGTTTTGTTGATCTGTTCTACTGTTTTTCTGGTTTCTATTTCATTGATTTCTGCTCTAATCTTTATTATTCTCTTCTACTGCTTGGTTTAGGTTTTATTTGTTCTTCTTTCTCCAGATCATTTAGGTGAAGAGTTAGTCTGTGCATTTGGGATTTTTCTAGTTGTTGTTGTTGTTTTTTAAGAGAGGCTGGGATGACTATGTATTTCCCCCTTAGAACCAACTTTGCAGTATCCCATAAGTTTTGGACCAATATGTTTTTGTTCTCATTGGTTTCCATGAATTGCTTAAGTTCTTCTTTAATTTCCTGGTTGACCCATTGATTCTTTAGTAGGATGCCCTTTAACTTCCAAGTGTTTGAATTCCTTCCAATTTTTTTTCTTGTGGTTCAGTTCAAGTTTCAAGGCACTGTGGTCTGATATTCACGGAATAATCTCAATCTTTTGATATTGGCTGAGACCTGATTTGTGACCTAGTATGTGGTCTATTTTGGAGAAAGTTCTGTATGCATTTGAGAAGAATGAGTATTCTGTTTTTTTGAGGTGAAATGTTCTATATATCTAGGAAGTCCCTCTGGTCCATGTGTCATTCAAAGCTCTTGTTTCTTTGTTGATCTTCTGTTTAGATGGTCTGTCCAATGCTGAGAGTCAGGTGTTAAAATTATTTACTATTAATGTATCATTGTCGATCTGATTCTTTATTTTGGTTAAAAGCTGGCTTATGTAGTTGGCTGTTACCATGTTGGGAACATAGATTTTTTTTTAATTTTTTTAAAGATTGTATTTATTTATCTGACAGACAGATCACAAATAGGCAGAGAGGCAGGCAGAGTGAGGGAATCAGGTTCCCCGCCAAGCAGAGACAATGCAGGGCTCAATCCCAGGATGCTGGGATCATAACCTGAGCTGAAGGCAGAGGCTTTAACCTACTGAGCCACCCAGGCACCATTCAATTGTTATATTTTCTTGTTGGATATACACTTTAAGAATGATATAGTGTCCCTCTGGATCTGTTATTACAGTCTTTGGTTTAAATTATAATTTGTTTGATATAAGAATTTATAACCCAGCTTTCTTTTGAGGTCCATTGGCATGAAAAATTGTTCTCCATCCCCTTACTTTCAGTCTGGAGGTGTCTTTAGGTTCAAAATGAGTCTCTTGTAGACAGCATATGGATGGGTCCTATCTTTGTGTCCAATCAGCAACCCTGTGTCATTTCATGGGAACATTAGGCCATTAATGGTGAGAGTTACTAATGAAAGATATGTGTTTATTGCCATCCTATTGTCTGTACAGTCCCTGTTTATATGGATTGTCTGTAAATTTCTGGTCTATATTGCTCTAGAGGTTCTTCTTCTTTTATAGAATCCCCCTTAGTATTTCTTACAAGGCTGGCTTGATGGTCACGTACTCTTTCAGTTTCTTCCCATCCTGGAAGCTCTTTATCTCTCCATCTGTTCTGAATGATAGCTTTGCTGGATAAAGTATTCTTTGTTGCATATTCTCATTTAGTACCCTGAATATGTTTTCCCAGACTTTTTTGGCTTCCCAGATCTCTGTGGACACGTCTGATGTTATTCTGATGGTCCTCTTTCTGTACATAAATAATCTCTCCCCTAAACTGCTCTCAGGATGGCCTCCTTGGTTCTAAGATTTGTGAGTTTTTATTTATTTATTATGTTTGGTTAACCTGTATAGTACATAAATTTTTTAATGTAGTGTTCAATGATTCATTAGTTAAGTACAGGATTTGCAAGTTTTACTAATACATGCCACGCCATTGGTTTGTTCCCCTTAATCTTAGAAGGGTGTCCTCTCTGCCCATAGGACACGAATGCTTGTTTCATTCCCCAGATTGAGAAGTTCTCAGCTATGATTTGCTCAAATATATCTTCTAGCCCTCTCTTTCTCTCCTCACCCTCAGGAATTTCAGTAATTCTGACACTGGAATGTTTCATGGAGTCATCGATTTCTCTAAGTCTGTTCTTATGGATTTTAAGCTGTTTGTCCCAGGCCTCCTCCTGTTCCTTCCTTTATATATACTTATCTTCCAAATTACTAATTCATTCTTCTGCCTGATTTATCCTAGTTGTTAGATTATTAATTTAGTATATGTGCTGCCAAAGAGAACACTAGAGTATTTATTTTAGACTGCATTTCATTCATAGCATTTTTAAGTTTGGCCTGTCTTTTTTTTTTAAGATTTATTTATTTATTTATTTATTTATTTGACAGACAGAGATCACAAGTAGGCAGAGAGGCAAGCAGAGAGAGAGGGGGAAACATGTTCCCTGCTGAGCAGAGAGCCCAATGTGGGGCTCAATCCCAGGACCCTGGGATTATGATCTAAGCTGAAGGCAGAGGCTTTAACCCATGGAGCCACACAGGCACCCCTAGTTTGGCCTGTTTAACTCTCATTTCTGCACTTAGAGATTCTATCTTGCCACTAATGCTTTTCTCCAGCCTAGCTATTGTTTTCATAATTGCTACCCTGAAGTCTATTTCTTACATCTTGCTTATATCCATATTCATTAGGTCTGTGGGAGAAGCCATTGAGTCTGGTTCTTTTCTTTATTAAGAGTTCATTTTCCTGGGGTGCCTGTGTGACTCAGTGGGTTAAAGCCTCTCCTTTCAGCTCAGGTCATGATCCCAGGGTCCTGGGATTGAGCCCCACATCAGGCTCCCTGCTCAGTGGGGAGCCTGCTTCCCCCTCTCTCTCTGCCTGCCTCTCTGCCTGCTTGTGATCTCTGTCTGTCAAATAAATAAATAAATAAATAATCTTTAAAAAAAAAAGAGTTCCTTCTCCTAGTCATTATGTTGATGAAAGTTTGAGGGGATGTATAGAGTTGAAACTATCAACTATAATCCAGGCAAGATGCAGCCTAGGAATGTTTGGAGCTGACAGAAGCCACCTCTGAAAAATTCCAGCCAAATGGAACCCAGGAATTAGATTTATAAAGTTAAAAAAAGAGGGGGTGAGGAAAGGCGCTATAATCTCTCAAATTGGACAACATAGGGTGGTTCAGTTCTTCCTGGATGTATTTTGTTCTCTTTGTTAGAAAACACTACTTCCCAGAGTTATAAGGAATTTAAATTGGTATATATATATAAAGGTAGTATTGAATAAGGAAAAAAGGACTACATTAAAGCTTATATCTATCTATATATCATCTATCTATTGATCTATCTATCTAAAGGGAAAAAAATTAGGTATGAAAAAGTACAAGTTAAAAAGCTACTTTGGAATATGTTGTATTACACATCTAGTTGAAATGGGAAGAAAGTAAAAAAAGAAGAAGAAGAAGAAACATGAGAAAAATAAAAAAAATGTTGTGTCTGAGAAATACACAGGCCTTGAGGCAAAATCGGGAGCTCAATGTACTATTTTCCCCTGGTTTTGGGGGTTTACAGTTTTATGAGGACTCTAGGGCTGTTGTCCTCTTGTTCTTCCAGCTTGTTTTCTGGGGGTGGAGCCTGCTGTGCTGTTTTTCAGGCAACCATGCTTGGATGGAGTTGCCCTGCCCCCTATCAGAGGGCTGGGCTCTGTAGCAACTGTTTTTTGGGGCTTTTGTTCTCTGGGGACTTTTGTTCTCTGATGGCTTTTCAGAGGGTCAAAACAAAGTGAAATGTACACACGCAGACCTCTCTCCAGGGCAGAGAAGTCACAGTCTGCTCCTCTCTGAACACTTCAGAACACACAGTCTCCCTTTCTGTAAGGGCCATTGAAAACTGCAGCCACCCCCAGGTGGTGCATGCCCCCGGTGACCCTATCAGCCATTGATTCAGGTCCCCGCTTGTCTCTGCTCTTTCTGCTTCCAAAACCAGCAGCAATCCAGGTCTAGGCAGGCATGGGCAACAGCAGTGGTGGCAGCAGCTCGCCTGGGTCCACACAGGTGGGCCCAGGACCACATGGGCATGGGCAGTGGCGGTTGTGGGGACAGCCACCCCAGGTCTGTGGAAACAGGTCTGTGTAAGCAGCCACTCCAGTCACAGTGTGTGCCCCTTCAGCTCCTGTATCCTGTCTCAGCACTGTTATCAAGCCCTTCTTGTCCTGCCACCACTGCTCTGCAAGTTATTGCTGGTCACCTAGTGCAGGCACTTTTTCACTGGAGTTTTATATTACTTTCCAGTGGCTAGCTTCTGTTGGCTTCCTCCCCCTTCTGTTTATCCTATCATATCTGTGCACAGAATCACAACTCAATCCTTTGTACCTGACAACTGATGATCCTCTGCCCTTGTAGAGATCCAGACATATAATCTTACACCTCAAGCTGCTTCCGTTGGTGTTCAGAATGGCTTGGTAGATATCCAGCTAACTTCAGGGGACCTGTTGAAATGGAGTCCCCCATTCCTCTGCCATCTTGCCTTGTCACTCCTCAATATTCTATTCAAACTCAAGTTAATTCACATATAGTATAGTATTAGTTTCAGGGGTAGAATTTAGTGGGTCATTGTTTGTATATAACAGTGTTTATTACAACAAGTCCCCTCCTTAATGTCCATCACACAGTTACCCTGTCCCCTGCCCATCCGCCCTACAGCAACCCTCAGTTAGTCTCTATAGCTAAGAATCTCTTATGGTTTCCTTCCGTCTCTTTCCGCCTTCCCCATGGTCACCTGTTTTGTTTCTTATTCACATATGAGTAAAATTATATAGTATTTGCCTTTCTCTGACTGAATTGTTTTATTTAACATAATACAATCTAGCACCATCCATGTCATTGTAAATGGCAATATTTCATTCTTTTTGATGGCTGAGTAATATTTCATGGAACATATCATACCACATATTTACCATCCATTCAGCAGTCAGTGGAGGTTTGGGCTCTTTCCATAATTTGGCTACTGTTGATAGTGCGCTATAAACACTGGGATGCTTTTGCCCCTTCAAATCAGTATTCTTTTCATCCTTTAGGTAAATAACCAGTGGTGTAATTGATGCATTATAGGGTAGTCCCATTTTACCTTTTAAAGGAAGCTCCATACTGTTTTCCAGAGTGGCTGCACCAGTTTGCATTCCCACCAACAGTGTTAAGAGATTTACTCTTTTTCTGTATCCTCACCAAAATTTGTTGTTTCCCATATTGTTAATTTTAGCCATTCTGATAGGTGTGAAGTGGTATCCCATCCTGGTTTTGATTTGTATTTTCCTGATAATAAGTGAAAAAAACATTACTTTTTTACTGAAAGTTTATTTAAAGTATATGAGAATATTTCAGAGCTATGGTTCCTACTCCATTTTGTGAGTTTCTTTGGTCTAAATATAAAAGTGTATATATTTACACTAATTATTATATTTTCCTTTATTCTGTTTTTGTCAATATTGTAAGACACTGAAGAGGACTTACAATATAATACAACAGCTCATTGCCCACGATACGAAAAGCTCCTTATATGGTTCCAAAAGATTCATGAAGTGATCATAATTTCAAGTGTCCTGACACCTGGTTTCTAGATCCAGAGTTACATATGGCTGAAAGAGTAAGATTTTATTTGAGTTTATATGTAATGAATCATGAACTTTATTGGATAGAATAAAATTGACCAATGAATCTCTCCCATGTCTACAAACACCACCTGAATGTTTATCCAAACTTAAGAAACCTGTATATATTGTCCTTTCTCTGCTTGGTGAATGAAAGCTGCATCAACTCTGTAAGAAGTCATTTTTTTTTCCAGAAATGATTATAATTGCTCAATGTAGAGTATGGATAAATCACGAGTACCTGAGAAATGTAGTAAAACATTTTGTAATCAGTCTTACAACTGTCCACACAGAAAATGACTCTTAAAAAAAAGATCCCTGTTTGGCTGTTGCCACAGAATGAACCTATGTCAGCCAGGTGTTCATGATGGTATATGGTACAAGTCATGTGTATTTTGGCATCACAAATTGCAAAATCTATCACTGATGAGCATATACAGGTCAAAGTGTGTAATTTGACAGATAGTGCCATAGTTGGATTGAAGATGAGAACACATTTTATCTTTTAGAGAATTGATGACCTGAAAACCATGCTCATTAATTTTACATTGAGGCACAATGAAGTCAGTAATGCCAAAACAATAGGTTGAAGATCCATATATTTCCTTTCTAAAGTAATGGGTTTTTGGTCTTCAGGCAACAAGTCCCTACAGGGAATCTTCTTTATTGGTTTCATGACCACAGCACATCCTCAAGTTTAGGCTATATTCAGCGAGCCATATTTAGTTACAGAGGGCCATCCTCAAGCCTGGCCCTTAGCTATATTTTTCTCATCATGTTATTCATTTGGAAGTTCTGGAAAGTATTTAACTGTTGCATTAAAATTCAAACTGAGTGGATGTGTTTGATCATAGATATAGGTGACACAGAAAATTAGACTATACAAGAAGTCTGACTTAAGAAGACAAATAAGTGACTACTTTCAGAAAGCTAAGTGCTATAGATGTTTGATTTCTGTCTGGGAGTCAGGCAACTGAGATAGCATCGCTGGAAACATTTTAGTTATACCTGAAATGGATCACTCTCCAAATGGAGGAAATATTTCCTTCACTACCCAACCCCTAACCCCTAAGAAATGTTACTATCTGTCTGTGCACAGGTTGAAAATTAACTTTAATATACTGAAGGGATAATAACTGCTGGCATATTCATTGGATACTCAAAACAAATTCCTCTAAGGAAGGATCATGCCCATGGCATCCAGAGATGGGTCTTGGCTAAAAGACACTTGAGTATTCAGATAAGTATGTGGTAGCCCATGAGGATTATTAGGTCTTTGAAATGTTGCTGTAAGGAATAGTGGGTTATTGGTGATGCCAGTTTTTCCCAATTGGCCCATTAATCTGTTTAGCTTTGCCAAATGGAACACTAACTTCATATTTGAAGTTCTTCTTCTCAAGACACAAATCTTTTAGAAGATGGTACAATAAAGGAAAACAAAAACAACTTGGAAGTACTTGTATAATTCTGACGTTGAGATTTTTGGAGCCATGTTATCACCTACATCATGAGATATTATTTGCCCAAGTACAGAAATAAAGATATATATTACAAAGAAAAATTCACATTGCTGATTTCAGGATGTTGGTAAGTACATGAAAGAGGAGTCAGAACAAAAATAATGTATTTTCAGCCATGAACTAAAGATCCTCATACAAGGTTTTATCTCAGTGATGGGTAGTGAACACATTTACAAGACACCATAAAACTAATTCTACATAATTTTACAAAGTCATTTTACGGGTGTTCATGGCCAATAACCAAGCCCAATTATCCACATACCAATATTGCTGTGTAGACAAAAAATGGACCATAGCAATCTTGATTTTACCAGACACAACTTGACTGCTTTTCCAATCTAGAAGCAAGTTTATAAAAAATGACTTCTCCTTTATGGTGAATGAATGGTGCTCAGCATTTTTATAAAGTAAATTTGAATTTATTTCTTTGGGTATTAATTAATTGATTAATTAATTTATAAATTTCTTTATAATTCATTCATTCGTTTATGCATTATCACTGGGGAAATAATGGAATTTCAGACTTGAGATAACATCAAGGCAATTCCTTCTGCTGTACAATGTTCATAAGATTCCATGTACCTAACAAATGTTCATATTTTAGACTTTATTACATGATCCATGTTTCCTCAAGGAAGTCTCCATTTGGAACATTTCTATACATTTTCCCCTCATTGTGTCTTCAGTTGAACACTCAAGCAATTGTTGTCATAAGACATGAGGTGAGTTGATGCATGTGATCATAGATACAGGACACAAAAAACTAGGGCAAAAGAGGAAGCCCATATAAAGGCAATAAATGTATTTGACTCCTTCCAGAAAACTAAATAATAGAGGGTTTATTTCTTCTTGTGTCATCCTGACATGAGAGAATCTCTGGAAAGTGTTACTTTGTTAATTTCAAAGAAATGTGTAAGATAGCAGTGGAAGATATCTGTCCTTGACCACTGGAAAACATGACACAAGTCAGTATGTGTCCAGGTTGAGGAAAATACATCAAATACAGCTCAGAGTTGACAACAGCAAGAGTTTGCATTTCAGTCTTAGACCTCTTCTAGAAAAGGTTGACATCCATGGTGGTCAGATGGTGAGATGCAAAAATTTGTCCCATGGATCTCAGTTCGAAGACACTGAAAAGAATTCAGATAGCTAACTTGTGACTCTGCTGGATTGATGAAACTTCTTATGACAATTTAAGAAAATACCCAGCCATCAAAAAGTATGAAATCTTACCATTTACATTGACATTAATGGAACTGGAGGGTATTGGGCCAAGTGAAATAAGTCAATCAGAGAAAGACAATTATCATATGGTTTCACTCATATGTGGAATGTAAGAAACAGCACAGAAGATCATAGGGGAAATGAGGGAAGACTGATGGGAAGAAATGATGGGAAAGAACCATGAAACACTCATAGCTATAGGAAAACAAACATGGTTGCTGGAGAGGAGGTGGGTGGGGGATGGGGTAATTGGGTGATGGGCATTAAGGAGGACACGAGATGTGAGGAACACTGGTGAATTACTAAATTCTACATCCAAAACTATGATGCACTATATGTTGGCTAACTGAATTTAAATAAAAAGAAGCAAAAAAATTGTGAGCTCTTTGTATTGTCAGTTGTTCATAACAGGAACTCTCACCAAATAAGTTTTGCCCAATAAGGGCACCAGTGCCCAAAGTACTTGGAAAACTTATTTGGGGGAAATGTATGTCTTAAAGAAGGAAACAAACAAGAATACAAGAATACAAAAACTATTTCAAGTGTAATTTTGTAGAAATAAATAAGAAAGTTCTTCAGAATATTAAAGCAACTCCCTCCTGACCTCATGTTTCTTTGATCACATAAGTTCACCTGTACATCAATATGGTAGGGTATATGAATCACATTTTAAATGCTGTTATCAGGATATGTAAGGACAATATTAAGAAAAGAAACATGGCTTTTGAAAAATGGACTGAAAGTTTACTTGATATGAGGAACAAGTATAATGATGGGAGATGTGTTTTACTGTAAAACAATTACATATAAAGTCACAATGACATTTCATAAGAGTTTCTGGAATATATTAAATTATTGTAGGAGAAAAATGAAATTGAATCTAAAAATGAGTGAGCCTAAGAAGTAAAATCATTAAAAATGCAAACAAATTTTAAATACTGAATCAGATCAACTAGGTCTATTTTTGACACTATATAGTTGTAGATAGATAGAGATAAAGATATAGATATATGCACATAAACAAACACTAAGGACCAACTCACCGTGTTTTTAAGAAAGTAGATATATATGCATTTGCTACAACACTATAATTATAAATCCATTGGTTCACTTATTCTGAACACATTCATGTACTAAATGGTTTATACAGATAAAGAAAAAACATAAAAAATGACGCAGATGGAAAAGTTGTTCTGACAAATATCTTACTTCTCATTAAACAGATTACTGCTGACCAGAAAGAAAACGAGCACACTCATACAAGAGCAGGACTACAAAACTCCAGGAAGAGGCACAAAATCGTGTGTACCTGGGCATCAGGCTCTGTAGTAAGCCTGGCATTCTGCTTGGCAGAGGTGAGCAAGGAAGAATTTCCACGATGCTGGATGCCCTATCAAACCGTGGTCACAAGGGCACAGTGTCCAGACATGAATGTCACAGGGGGCATATTCCATGCAAAGTCCAAGGACAGGCCAAAAAAACTAGGGCTACCAAATCTAAGACCAAGCAAATCATTCCCATAAAATGCAAATTTAAGAAGCCAGCGTGCCACTGAGTGGTGGTGCATTACCAAGACATGAATTCCATAGTGCAGAATTACCAAGACATGAATTCCACAGTGGAGAAATAAGTACCCTTCATAGGAGATAAAAGAAAAGGCATAGGTTTTCAGGAATTCCATTCTTCACTTAGGTATCCAGGGTTATCAAGGCAGACCAAAGGTCATGCTAAAGGCATCGAAGGTTGAGGAATGGCGAATCATGGCCACACGGCAGGAGCCCCGGAGCAGTGAGCTTTGACAGCTGACCTATCCCTCTCTCCAGGGACCTTACGAGAGCTCTGTGTAGTGGACCACATACTGGGGCCTGCCTCGGCAATGCTAGCTCCCATGGGAACCATGTACTCTGTTGTTTTGAGCTGCCCAGGGATGGGCATTGGTGCTCCTGTACCCTGTTCTTTCCTTTCAGTCCCATGTAGTGTGCAGGTAAGCCTCAGGCCTGGCAACTCCCTGCCAGGCCTTCAGGAATGGCAGATCCTGGCTGCAGGGCAGGTGCCCTGGAGCAGGGCATTTTGACAGCTGGCCAATCATTCTCTCCTTAGAACCTGTCCCAGTGGAGGATCCCACACTTAGGGCCAAGTCTTGCTTGGCTCAGCCCCTCCAAGAGGTCCAAAGTCTCCTGAGCTATGGGGCATGCAGCCCTACAGTAATACCAACTGGTAAGCAGTTTCTGGTGGGCAGCGACCTCATGCATCACCACTGGCTTAGTTGGGTCAACGATGAGAGTTCATATTGTCTCAATGAGAGTGATGATGACCTAAAAATCATGCTCAATAGGATTATGCTGAGACCCAATGCAGGGGACCATGTAAGGGTCAGCATCCCTGAGATCCTCAGGACCCTGGGGGAGCACTACAGTTGGGGGCTTGAGGCAAATGATCACTTGAGGCTCCCCACTGTTACCCTGGTTTGCCTGTGGGCCTCCAGGTGCCCATGAAGTGTTCAGGCATTTGGCCTGGCCTACCACCACATTTCTCTTACCAGGACAACTCCTAGGGAGCCATGGCTTAGCAACCCTGGTCTCCTTGAGTCATTCAGCAGGCCTTGGTCGCCAATTCCTCATCACAGCCTCAACAAAGAGAGGTGAGTGGAAGCCTCCGGCTTAGAGAGAAACCCCAGATGCCATTGGGGTGGGTTCGGGGAGCCCACATCAGGGCATTGGCTCAGGCGATGGCATTGGCCTAGGATGGGAGCACTCATTTTCCAGATGGCATTGACTTTCTCATGAACATCTGCCCTTGAGCTATCCCATGTGCAGAGGAAGTGAAATGTTGGCCAAGTCACAGACATAAACTCGAAAGGGTGGGAATGCTGCCATAGGCCTGTGTGCACCTGAGGGCTCCCGATGTATACAGGTGTGGACTGTGGGCCTCTGGATGGTGGATGTGGGCCCGTGGGATCAGAGGCCTCTGTCTCCTTCAGCTGCAGGTGGTTCCTCAAGCCCCACCCTTAACCATGCTTCCCAGCAGTGGAGAGGTCAGACACCCTGTCACTTGCAACTGACTCCCAAAAAGTTTGGGGCACTGTAAACCTGCTTAACATACCACTCGCTGATTCCTTGTGCTCGTGAGACAGAAAGGTTCCACCAGACCTTGGGGAAGAAACTGAGTCCCAGATGATAGCAGGCATCGGGTCTGAGCCTCTGGCCCAGACTATCAACACCTAAGGGTGTGTTTCTGGGGAAGTAGTGCAACAGGGTAAGAGTCAAGACTCTTGTCCACAGCAAGCCATGGACACCATAAATTGTTCTTGTGGTGGATGGTGGCCAGAGATTCTATCCTCAGGGATGGAGAACCTGGATGCCTGGGCAAACTTTGGTATTGAGCGTCAAGGCCTGGTTCTGGGAACCAGAGATAGGCCAATCCATGGGAGGGTGACAGTTCACCCAAACTAGCAGAGCTGGCACACTTCCCTTGAGAACCATGCAGAGAGAGGGGAGAGTTCTCAAGCACTAAGTGTGCCTGGTCATGTACTGAAGCCTGACTCAACAATAGTAAGATCAGGAGGGAGCCATGGGTTCCATCAAGCAGGCTTGCCCAGGAATACACATTGGTGAACCTGGAAACTGCACTCCTTATGGACACAAGAACTGCTGGAGAGGAACAGACATGAATACCACTTGCCAATCCTTCGAGAATGGAAGGACTTGGTCCTATGGCATGTGAACTGGAAAAGGGAATGTGGAAAGCTGGCATTTTAATCTCTCCTGAAACGCATGTCCCAGGCAAGGATCATAGGCCTGAAATACAATTCTTCATTGCCACTGAACAACCAGAAGGACCAAAGTCTCCATCCCCACGTCAAAGGATGCCAAAAAAAGGACCAAGAGTAAGCAGGATCTGGGTGGACAGGGACATCACCTATCACCCGGAATTCTTGGGCGAAGATAAGAACTCATATGGTCTCAAAGAGTGAAGAAGACCTAAAAATCATGCTCAATAGGATTACGCAGAAGCCCAGTGCAGGTGTCTATGCCAAGATCAGCATCCCCCATAAACTTGGGACCCTGTGCTCCCTGCCATGTACAGGGACCGATCTGCGGAAGGCTGGGCTAACAAAGGGATCACGATCTCCTTTGTTTGGGGATGCCCAGGTAAGGGCAGCTGGGACCCTGGGCCCTGCATTTCCTGGTGGACACCAGCCACGCGTGGGACAGCCATGGGCCGGGCGCAACCAGCCAGGACCTTGGGAAAGGTAACCCTCGGCAGCCTGGCCGGCGACCCAGACCAGGGCGTTTTGACAGCCGGTCTCTCCAACTCTCCTCAGAAACACTTGCACAATCGAGGAGATCGCCCGCATGAGCACGTCTTGCTGGCTCAGCCCTGCCCACAGGTCTAACGTCTCAGGAGCACGGGGCATGGCGCTGGGTGGCTTGCACCCACGGTAAGCAGCTTCTGGGTGCGACGCGACCGCACGCATCGCCCCCAGCTTGCTTGGGTCAATGATGAGAACTCATATGGTCTCGAAGAGCGATGATGACCTAAAAATCATGCTCAATAGGATTACGCTGAGGCCCAGTGCAGGCGTCTGTGGCGGCATCAGCATCCCGCAGACCCTCGGGACCCTGGAGGAGCGCTGCCATTGGGGCCTTGAGGCGAACGATCTCTCGGGGCTCCCTGCTGCGGCCCTGGACCGTCCGTGCACGTCAGGGGCCCCCTGGGGCTGTTGAGGCATGCCCCCTGGCCTAGCGACCCAATCCCCCTCCCAGGACAGCTCCCTGGGCGCCATGGCTTCGGAAACCTTGTCTCCTTGTGTCTTTCAGCGGGCCTCGGGCGCCAGGTTGTCAGCGCGGCGTTGCCCAAGAGAGGAAGGTGGGAGACTCTGAGCTTGGAGGGAGATGCCAGGTGCCATGGGCGTCATCCGCAAAGCCCGAATCACGGCAGGGGCTCTGGCTCCAGCACTGAGCTAGGGGAGGGGGCCCTCGTTGTCCAAACGGCGTTGACTTGCCCATGAACAGCCGCCCTGGAGTCCTCCCAGGTGCAGGGAATGCGCACGTGGGGCCGGATGACTGTCAAGGCCTGGAGTCCGGGGGGGGGGTGCTGCCGCAGACCCGAGTGCCCCTGAGGCCTCCTTGTGCCTCCCGTTGTGTCCTGTGCGCCCGTGAGCAGAGTGGACGTGAGACCCTGGGCGTCAGGGGCTTCTGTCCCCTTCAACGTGTGGTTCTTGCTCTAGACACCCCCAGCGCCGGTTTCTTGGGGTTGGAGAGGGCAGAGCTCCTGACGCATGCACCAGACTGCCAAAGACTTTGGGAGCCTGGGAGGCTGCAGAAGTACAGTCCAACATGGTTCCTTGGGCTCACGAGTCACCAAGCTTTGGCAGACCCTGGGGAAGAATGGGAGAGCCGCAGGCCCCAGCGGGCATTGTTGGAGAGGCTGTCCCGGGAGGCCGCCAGAGGAAGCGCCGCCACCGGGGGAGAGTCAGGACCCTGTTGCAGGGCGGGCAGTGGTCTCCTGCCTTGTGCCAGTGGGAGACGGTGACCCGCAGCTCCCTCTTCGGACCTGGCCGATCTGGCCGTGGGGGCCCACATTGGCTGCGAGTGCCAGCGCCCAGAGGCATAGACCACAGCTGGGCCAATATGGGGGGCGGGCGTCCACCTCGCCATCACTTCTGGGACCGCCACCCTTTGCTTGGGGCCCCGCTGGACGTCGGGGGAGCCCTCAAAAACCCTGTGTCCCCGGCCATGTTCTGGGGCCTTCTCAGCAAGGGGAGGCTCCCACAGGGGCCCAGATCTCCAATGTTTCTTCAGGCCCAGGAATGGGCAGCTGCTCCCCTGTGCCCTGCTCCTTGCTGGTGGCCCCGAGCCATGGCTGTCTCAGCCACACGCCTGGCCGTCTGCGGCCACGGATTCAGCTATGAAAGTTGGTGCCCGCATGGCACGTGATCCAGAGCCCGCCGTTCTGACAGCTGGCCTCTCCCTCTCCCCTTAAAACCCCATCCCTCAGTGAGCATATCGCCCTGGCGACCAAGTCTTTCTTCTCCCAGCCCCGCCCAAAGGGCCCAGGCCTCGGGACCCCGGGGATGGCGCTGTCCCGATCGCACCCTCGGGAAGCAGGTTCTCGGTGGGCAGGGACGTCACGCGGCGCCCCCAGCTTGCTTGGGTCAATGATGAGAACTCATATGGTCTCGAAGAGCGGTGATGACCTAAAAATCATGCTCAATAGGATTATGCTGAGGCCCAATGCAGGGGACCGTGCGGGGATCAGCATCC
This sequence comes from Enhydra lutris kenyoni, assembly GCF_002288905.1. Taxonomy (NCBI): domain Eukaryota; kingdom Metazoa; phylum Chordata; class Mammalia; order Carnivora; family Mustelidae; genus Enhydra; species Enhydra lutris. The sequence goes on from NW_019154258.1 coordinate 148,356, forward strand.
TCCAGGTCCTCGGGGCATGGAGTGTGCGCTGCAGCGGGGCGCTAGAGGAGAACCAACTCTCGAGCCCCTCTGCTCTGGCCCTGGAACGTCAGCGCATCTGCAGGTGCCCACGGGGTGTTCTGGCATTGAAGCTGCCTGCCGACCCAATGCTCTTCCTAGGACAGCTCCCCAGGAGCCATGGCGTAGCCACCCTCGTCTCCTTGTGTCTTCAGCGGGCCTCGCTGGCACGGTTCTCGATGCGTCGCCAACCAGGAGAGGTGAGCGGACGCGTCTGGCCTTGGAGGGAGGCCCCAGAGACCTCGGCTTGGGATCGGGAAGCGGGTACGCCACAGTGACCCTGCAGCTGGCCCTGGGCTTGGGGTGGGCGGCCCCGTAGTCCAGAGGGCGTTGACCTTCCCGGGAGCGTGTGCCCTGGAGCCATGCCAGGTGCAGGGAATGCGAACGTGGGGCCAGGCGGCTGGCAAGGCCTGGTAAGCGCGGGGTGACTGCCATAAACCCAGGCACCCCCGAAGCATCCTGACACATGGCAGAGTGTCCCGTGGGCCCGGGGTTGTAGTTGAGGTAAGACCCGTGGTCACACAAGCCTCTGTGTCCTTCAGCAACGGGGAGTGGCTGGAAGCCCGGGACTTGGCCGCTTTCGGCGGGCTGAAGTGGCCTGAACTCCTGTCCCCTAGATCAGACGCCAATGGCGTTTGGGACTCTGGCGGGCTGCTTCCTAAGAGCGCAGGACGATTCCTTGTGCTGGCGGGACAGCAAGGTTGCACTGGGCCTCGCGGCTTAATGTGCGAGTCCGAGGCCATAGCTCCCATGGGGTCGGAGCCTCTCCCTGAGACTCTCAAGCACCCAGGACCGGGTCCCGACGAAGGGGCGCTGCGAGGGGAGAGTCCGCTCCCTCGCCCAGGGTGGCCAGTGGGCGGTGTGCCTTGCTGCAGCGGTGGATAGGGACCTGGCATTCACTGCTCGGCCCTGGGGGAACCCTGGGCCCGAGCAACCTTGGGCTTCCAGTGTAGGGGCTCCACTCCTTGGATCCCAGGTGGGACGAGGTGTGGTTGGGCGGCGTCCTGGCCTTGTGTCCCAGGCCGTCACTCTTGGCTCGTGTCCGCGGGAGACAGCGGGGACCCGTCGAAACCCTGGGTTCCGTGCCATGTACAGGGTCCGCTCGGCGGAAGGCTGGGCTCCCACAGGGGCCACGATCTCCCTTGTTTGGGGATGCCCAGGTAAGGGCCGCTGGGCCCCTGGGCCCTGCTCCTTCCTGGCGGACACCAGCCAC
>NW_019154259.1:0-12173 GCF_002288905.1 Enhydra lutris kenyoni
AAAGTATACCATCTTAATGAAAAAATTTAAAGTAATGCACCTAATTAAGTAGCTACTTATAATACTCCAAAAGCCATGAAACCTGTCTTGATTTGGGTTCCCCCAGAAGCGTATTCTGAAAAAGGATTCAAAAGCAAATAGTCAATTTGAGAAGTGATCCCAGGAAACAAGAGTATGGCAGTAGAACAGTGGAGGGGGGCAAGAAAGAGAGAGGGAAAAGAGATAGAGAGAAAGAGAGAAAACAAAGCCAGTAAAGTTTGTTATCAAGCCAGTTACTACTGTGGGCATCTGAGGCTTCATCTCCCTGGGAAGCTCTAGGAGACAGTATAGAACACACTCCAGAATTATCTCAACTGTAGGAAGCTGGGTATTTATGCACCAACATCCTTTCTGCCACTGGCTTAGAACTTGTACCAGAAGCATTAACTTTCAGAACTTCTAACCTGTCCTCAATGCAAGCCAACCTGTGACCATAAAAAAGACCTCCAGCTGGTGCATGTCTGCAGTCTTCAGCATGTAAAGTGAATAGCAAGGAGATGGGGCCAGAACACTGGCATCAATTGCTACAGTACCCAGCGTGAGCATCTTTTTCTGGGTGACCGTTTAGGTAATGTTTACCTCTAGGCATCTTACATACTAGTCTATGACTTGGGTACTATTACTATCCCCATTTTTATCAGATGATAAAATTTAGGGACAAAGAAGTAACAAGGTCGCACAGCTGGAATTTGAACTCAAGCACTCTGATTCCAGAGTCCACACCCTTACCCATTTTGATATGTCACCAATACTATGGCTATGCCTGGTCAATCCATATGAAGAATAGTGAAGGAGCTTGGGGAGAGGTTTTCATTGGGGCTCTGAGAGAAGGGATGGTGGCTCCTTCCTCATCAATTCTCATTGACTCCAAAAAAGACAGCCTCTGGTGTTTGTGGACCTTGCTACCACAGGTCAGCCAAGACAACAGCATCAGAAAATGAAGGCCTGCAACAGAGTCATTTCTCTCTCACTTGCTTTGCACCCATTGTCCACATGGGAACCTCTAGATTTTCCAGAATTTCTATTCAGAATGTAGTAGTCAGGTAGTCATTTTAAGAAACCATAATTTTCAATAACAGTTTCGATTCTATGAGCCTCTAAGCCTTTCTCCCCACAGTGCTGTAATAGCCTAGGGATGGAATCAGTTTGACCAGAGACTGTGAGCAAAGAGGCAATTTAGCTCTATTTCAACTTACTGTGTAACTGTCATGGACACAGCATTAGGCAGGTGGTAAATTAGCTACTTGGAGGGGTCTTTTCATTCTTTCTGGCCACAGAGGCATTAAAAACTCTATGGGCATCTACCAGGCAAAGGCATGAATGCTTGTGAGACTCTAGCACAATTTTAGGAAAAAATCACTTATTCCAGGTAACCTAATTAGAAGGAACACAGCATAGTAGGCTTCTTTAAGACTATGAGCCTGAGTATCCATCTGAGTTTGGTAAACAAAATTTGGAATTGATTCTAATAGGTTTAGACACTAAGTACTCTCTGCCAACTCTTTCCAATTAAACAGAGAATAGGAACAGATGAGAAATCAATCAAAATAAAATGAAACACCCTTGATCACTTGGGATGGGATTTGAGAATGGGCCCATTTCTTTGTTGTCTTATAATATCCTGTGTCATAATCAAATTCTTCTGAGACAAATAGAAGAGCAGAATGAACTCATATTTCTTTAATGCAATAACAGGAAAGGGGTGACTTAATTATATTTAATTCTTCCCATTTCAATAACATTGTGGACATTATTCAACTCTCTACAATTTTAAGCAGTAACATAAGTATATATACATACAAAAACAAACAAAACCAACTGGAGGATACATTAGATATTTTCATTCTACTATGTTATGTTTTTTAATTCAGTAGATCTGTACTATACCTGAAATTCTCTCACCTTTCCCATGTGGGTGGGTTCAGAAGCAACAAACTGCCAAGTTTGGAGGCTTCATGCATTTCTTCATTATTTTTAGGTATTACCACGGCAAGGTGTCTTCAATGTCTAGCACAGGGAAGGCTCTCAATATATACATTTTTTTTCAGGCATAGTAGAATACAACAGAGCTCCTGATCTGACTACTCCAATTTCATTCTACTGTTACAATTTCCCAGTCATTGTGACTTAACATCTCAGATCATAACACCCACCTCATAAAGTCACTGTGTGTTAGTGAGAAACAAAGGTTTGTGTCTTTTTTTGTGTGTATGTGCGTCTCTTTTATTTTTTATTATTTTTTAATCATTTTTTTAAATTTATTTTCAGCATAACAGTATTCATTGTTTTTGTACCACACCCAGTGCTCCATGCAGTCCGTGCCCTCTCTAATACCCACCACCTGGTTCCCCCAACCTCCCACCCCCCACCTTTTCAAACCCTTCAGATTGTTGTGCATCTCTTTTAAATTCTGCATGTAGTGACATCATTGTGGTAGCTTGAAACTCCCCATGAAAAGCCATGGGGAGAATATTTATGCCATAGAAATCAGCAAAATCTAGAAATCAGGGAATTTCCCCCCAGAGACCTGATTTACTCGCTCATTGCTAAAAATTAAATAACGTGCAAAATGTTTAATAGCATGACCAACTCTTTTCCCCTTCCTTTCCTGTCTTGAAGAGTATATGAAAGATGGCTTTATTTCTGTATCTAGAATACTCTACTAATAATTTCACTTTATAATCAGTTATTTGTTGCGGATTTGACCAGGCTGCTGCTTTTGACAGTCATACAAAGCTATTTGTTAGGGTTACCTTGATTAGAATTTAACTACCAGGAGAAATTCCACTCTAGTATTTTGAACAACGGTGCTGCAAACCAATGTCCCTGCTACTTCCCTTAAGCAGAACCAATAAATGCTATGTGGGAGTTTTTTAATTATCTGGGTTCTACTGAGAAGCTGTCACTTCTGCTCAGCCTGTAATGACATCACCAAAAAAGTTTTTCCTTTAATCACACTTAAGAAATCAAACCAACCTGGGCGCCTAGGTGGTTCAGTGGGTTAAGCCTCTGCCTTCACCTCAGGTCATGGTCTCAGGGTTCTGGGATCGACCCCCCACATCAGGCTCTCTGCTTAGCAGAAAGCCTGCTTCCCCCTCTCTCTGCTTGCCTCTCTACCTACTTGTGATCTCTCTCTCTCTCTCTCTCTAATACATAAATAAAATCTTAAAAAAAAGAAAGAAAGAAAGAAAGAAATCACACCAACCTGTTGCAACAGTTGGGAAAACTGATGTATTCCCAATAGGCATAAAATACTACTAAAATTATCCGACAGTGTAATTCAACATACTACACTAGACAAAAATTGAAATCTGTGACACAGAAGTTACCATAGATTCAGTGGAGTAGAACCAAATGCCACACCAGAAGGTGCTGCACTTGGAAGACTATAGAAGGCTGCTGACTTTCTAATAATATACAGGGGATGTGGCAGGAATAGTGGGTATAAAGGAATCAGAGGTTCTTTCTCTTGGTGACCATGGGGAGATTTCTTTATGAAATCCTATAAGATACAATCTCCTTTATGGCACATAAGATTGTGAATGTTGACTAGGATTCTTCTATATACAAAATGTTGAAATATTCTTACAATTGGTTCTTCTTATCATCTCCAAAAAGTACTAGAGCTAGCACAAAGCTGAAATTCCATTTCAGAGACATTTGGAGTAATTCTGGTAAGCAGTAATATAGAATCTTGCATTAGGAAGAATAATACAGTTGTCAAAAGACTATGCCCATGTTTTGATTCTGCATGGAACTTGGGCATTTAAAGATCAAATTTTTCATCTTTATAGCAGACACCCATACAGGATTAATATGAGTACTGAAGTATGGAAAATATGTCCTATATAGTAAAAAACTGTATCAAATATAAAATGTTATTATTGCTCGAACATTCTTAATCACATACTATCAGTAATAAAAGGCTTTTAATGCAAAACCTCCAATTTGGCATTAATAGTAAGCCAAACCACACATCCCAGAAATCATTCTGGAATGTTAAACCATGGAGCAGAGAAGAAGGCAATATTCTAGTAATTAAGAGCTGGGTTTTCTAAAAAGCAGAACTGGATGTTTTTCCAAATTTCAATATATACTAGCTGTGTTGCCTTAGGCAATTTATTTGCCTCTCTAAACCTCTCTGAAATGAGGATTATGATAGGATCTAGCTCATTATGTTGTTGTTGTTGAGAGAATGCATATAAAGGGGGATAGGACCATAGTTAGTTCTCAATAAATGTTACAATGTTTTTTGCTGTTGTTTTTGCTACTGTTATTTGCATTTTGAAATTTCTGAGGCAGAAAAAATGTTCCTACTAACTAAGATAAGAATCTCTAGAGTAAGTTAAAAGTATTTAACAAGGAGTCACAGATTCTTGCACCCCAGAATGTAAATTAATGAACTATGGTGGTAGTTAGTATTGGAGCACAAAAGCAAGCAAACCAGTCTCACTTTCCTCCAGGATCCTCCTCTTAAGCTTTCTTCCACGTAAACTGTAAGAAATGCCAGTTGGAAACAACTATTTGCGTCCAAGTTCTTCTGGGAGCTACAAAGCCCTAAAAGGTGAGATTTGACCCATCACTACTTCTCTGGGTAAAGTTTTGTGGACTTTGAAATAGCAAATTGGAAAAATGAGCTTCGGGAACCAAGATTAAGGATGGAGGTGGTTTTATTCACCGTAGCCACAAAGCATAGAAAAGGGGGAAAGGAAATTTTAAGTCCCAGGCAAATATATACCAAGGAAAAAAGGGACAGTCCAGAATGTGAAGTCCAAGAAAGAAAACAGGAGACTGGAAGTGAGCAGATACCAAAGGTAAAGAGAGTTTGTATGCCATTGTGGACAAGCAGAATAGAAAGAATTCAGGAGGTCAAGCCTGAAGCCATGATAACAGAAGGGTAGTTTCTAAGGATAACCATGCCTCTTTGTGAGGAAACTATTAGAAATGAATCATTATCTTGTTTTAAGGTTGGTGATAAGGAATATTAGATAACTGTTGGCTTAAGTCTTCTTTTTTCTTCCTTTAAACTATCCCTTACAAAACTAAATCATGCTTTTGCATGTAGGATTATGCAATGGGTCAATCTCAGAAAGTTTTGCTATTTTATTTACTGACATGGAATCCAAGCCTCTCTATGTCCAAGATTCTCCCAGGTTAAAACTCTTTAGAAGGTACATGAGTCAACCAAGAGTCTAGAATAACAATTAGAAGTGAACACAGAGTAGACAAGTTGTTGCCAGGGGCTGGGATAGAGTTGGGGAGGTGATCAAGAGAGGTTAGTAAAGGAGACAAACTTACAGCTATACTATGAATAAGGTCTGAGAATCTAATGTAAAACATTTTGACTATAGTTGATAACACTATTTTGTATAATTGAAATTTGCTAAGAATAGAATTTAAATGTTCTCATCAAAAAGAAAAAGAAGAAGAAAAATATGTGGGGTGGTAAATAACCTCTCACAATGTATTTGTATATCGAATGTTTAAAGAGTGATCACAATTTTCAATGTAAAAACTACCCAAAGCCTAAAAGAATCAGTGTGCTTTAGTACAATGCATAACAAACTAGAAGGCCTATCTGCTAAAACCTCAAAAGCTGCTAACAAGACAAAATCTCAATCTACTTCTTTATGTCAATCTTGATTCCTTTCTCCAAGAATCAAAATCGTCAAAAAAAATTTTTAAAGTTCATTATCAGAAAAAAATCCACAAGTATTTCCCATGCACAGGACAAGAAGGAAACATTCATAACTTGAGTCTGAAATAACCTTGTCTTGTTCATAGTAAAGCAGTGCTCATTAACAAAACATGTCAAGAGCAAGCTGCATTTGGAAGAGAGCACTCTATGACTTAAGGCTAAAATTTGTGAGAAAATCATTTTCCTCTTGCAATTTTCCAAGATTTCCTGGATTTACTCAGGATCTCTATGATAAGATTATAGCTTTCTCTGAGGGTATTTCAATGTTTTCATTCATGATCTCTCTGAAAATCAAGCATGTCTTAAAAGGCAGGAGCAGCACACATTATTAATTGTTACATACCCTTTTTAAAAACATAAGTATAATGATTTATTCTTTTTTTAAAATTTTATTCTTACGTAATCTCTACACCCAATGTGGAGTTTGAACTCATAACCCCAAGATCAAGAGTCACACGCTCCACCAACTGAATCAGCCAGTCACCCCTGATTTATTCTTAATTAAACAAAATTAAGTCTGTGTTTTGGTGAAATGTGAACTATCTTACTAATTACAGCTCTTAATATGTGAACAAATAATAAAATTTGCTCTATGGATTTCCTTTTACTATCATGCTGATGAATTCTAGTTAAGAGCACAAAGATAACATAGAATAATAGAATATTTGAGTTATGGAGGAAATTTTAGAGCTCATTTATCCAACTCTCTCTTTCAAGGTGCATGAAAACAAGTCTGAGAGAAGTAAAGTGACTTACACAAGGCCTTAGTGCTGTTAAAGTGAAGGAGAAATAAGCAAAGTAGGAGTGAACCACAGCTAGGTGATAACCATTATCACACACTAATAAAGCAGCTAATTTTGTGAGAACTTACTATGGTTGTAGTATGTTTTCTGATCATAATGCAATTAAGGTAGAAATTCACTGCAAAAGGATAAGTTAAAAAAGTGACCAAATATTTAGAACTTACACAGTATAGTTATAAATAACCTATTGCCAAAGAAGAAATCAACTGAAAAGAGAATACTTTGAAATAAATGAAAACTTTTTAAAAAGATGCATGAAAACTTACAAAATTCAGCTATAGCATATGTTAAAAGAAAAAAAAAACACTTAAGATCTATTACCTAAATTACCTCCCAAGAAGCTATAAAAAGAATAATAAATTAAATACCTCAAAAAAGCAGAAGGAAGACAATAATAAGGGTAAAAGAAGAAATGAATGAAGAAGAAAATAAACATATAATAGAAAAGACCAGAAAACCAATTGTTTGATTCTTTAAAAAGAAAAATAAGATTTATAAACATTTTATCAAAAGTGAAGATAAAGAAAGAAGGTAGAAAAGAACCATTACCAGAAGAACAGTGGAGCATCGTTACAGTCCCTACAGAATTAAAAAGAAAATAAAATATTATCAAAAATTTTATGCCAATAAATTTGAAAATTTAGATGCAATCAATAAATTCCCACAAAACACAGCTCTGACATATAAAAAAAGAAAATATGGATAGTTCCATATTTAAGTAAGAAATTTAATCTGCCATAAAAATTCTTCCTAGTACTTATTTTTAAAAAAACACTTATTTTATATAAATTTTTCCAGAGACAAGAAAAAAAGGAAACATTTCCCATCCAAGGATAATTTGATTATCAAAATCTGAGAGGAACAAGACAATAAACTTGCTCTCCAGTCTCTTTCTGGAGTATAGATACAAAATCCTAATCAAAATAATAGCAAATTAAGTCCAGTTATATAAAGATATATAATATATTACAATGAATTCAATTAATATATATATAAAGACAGATCAGATAATTAATTTTTAAATTTTTTCTAAAGAATTTCATTAGGTACTTTACAAAAAATGATAGCCAATACACATATGAAAAGGTTCCTGACATAATTAGTTATTAGGGAAATGCAGATTAAAACTAGAATGGCAGAATGGCAAAAACTAAAAGGAAATATGAAGAGCTGGTGAGAATATGGAGCAACTGGAACTCTTTTACACTGCTGGTAGAAGCATAAATTGTTACAAAAACTGTAGAAAACTGTTTAGTTGTATGTACTAAAGTAGAGCAAGTGCACACTCTGTGATCCAACAATTCCACTTCTAGGTATATATATGCAAAGAAATTCATTATATTCACCAAAAAGGTACACAGCATTGTTCATAGAAGCATTATTCATAATCGCCCCAAATTGGAAACAACCCAAATACCCATCAGTAGTAGATGAGATAAAGAAATTACAGTGTTTTTATACAATGGAATATGATGACCCAATAAACTTTTGAATATTACAAACATTATGTGGAACAAAGGAAGCCAAATGCTAAAGAATATGTGCTATATAATTTATACAAAATTTAAAAATAGCTCAAACTCATAGAACTGATAGAAGTGATAGAATTCAGAATAGAGATTATCTTTGGGTAAATGAAGGGAAGCCTTCAGAAGTATTAAAATGTTACATGAGTATGTTCACATTGTCAAAATTCATTGAATATACACTTGTAATTTATGTGCTTTTCACTACATATATTATCCTTCAATTTAAAAAATGGAAAAAAGAGGGGAGAGAATGACAAACTTTGGGAGGCCGGAGAATAACTGGCTGAGTCATAATTAGAAAGACCCGAGATATAAGGGAATGATATAGAGTAAAAGTCAGCTGCGAATCTAGATAAAGATCACTTTCTTTAAAGACAGCAAAAAAGGGAAAGAGAGACAACCCAGACATAATGAAAGGCTGATCATTTTAATTGTTTTTGTTTGTGGCTGAGCAAGCAAACCCCTGGAATTATCAGGAATTCATAGTCGAATTAGCATCTTTGCCCTTCGAGAGCACATTGCACGACCTTACACACTTCTTCATTCCCCAAGTCTGAAGCCATGTCTCTGCTTCGATGAAGCACAGACTTGGCATTGCAGCATCCTGTATTATGCTGTCTGAATACACACAGGCTATCAGACATTCGATCTGAGAGCCACAAAGCATCTAGACAGACCGAACACTTTCACCTGTTTCCAATCAAACCATTCCCAAATATCTAATCAAAACCATTTCATCTTTCAGCACAATCAGGCAAGCCTCTTGGCATTTAAAATTTGGGGTTTCTCCACATCAGCATAAATGGCACTATACCATCATTTTAGTTGGTATTATTATCATTCTCTTGCTTACAAATGGCTCATGTTATATATATATTCTCAAAAAAAAAAAAAAATCCTACAGAAATAAACAATGGGGCAAGGGGTCAGCAGGACTCAGAAGGAAAAAGGCAATGAGAAGGCTATGTTTGAGTGACCAAGGAATTTTATCTGACCCCGTAGATGTTTCTCAGTTGTTATAAAAGAACTCACAGCAATCCTTGGAACTCATAGGGGCCTTTTGATCTGTAATTACATTCCTCTAAACTACTGTTATGCTTCTACCTTGTGGGGCCATACTTTTGATGGTTCTTATGAGAGGTCTGATTTTTCACAGCACCCCATTTTGGAGAGGTTTTGGATTTCTAATATAGAATACCTGGAAACTAAAAACAAAAACAAAAACAAACCTGAGATAGAGCATTCTACACCATCAATGGAGAAAGCCAGGTCCAATAGGCCCAGCAACTGGCAACATCATCTAAAGTTAGGGTGAGGAGCATGGTCTAATAAGAAGAAACCTACTGCAAACTTATTGAAAGTTCTCTCTCTGGCCCCATTCCATCTCCATTTTACACTATCCCACCTTGGGAGAAGACAGAAATTTATTTTCTGGAAGGATGTTGGGGAATGTCATTGAAAAAATGTGACTGCCAACTGACCTGTGAGCTGGATCTAGGCGCTCTGAGGCTCCTCACTCTTTTCCTGTCCTAGAATGTGGGTCCCACCTCCCTTTCCCACTCCTAGAGGTTGCTCCAGGGACACAGCCTTGAGATAGTGATGTAGTGTAGAGAACACCAATGTGGTGTTCTGAACTCAGTTAAGGCCTCTTCACCAACTTTTCAGATTTGATGGGCAGGTGTGGGGATCCATCCCTCTTGCTGCTGGCCAAGTCAAGCCTCATATGTAAGTTCCTTTTGTTTATTAAAACTGCCCACCTACTAACCTGGAGTGGCCTGTGTCTTTCTTCAGTCTTTCTTGCCCACTTGAGTACAGGGACCAGTTTCAAATTACACCAGGGGAAGTTGCCAGGAAGGTTGTAAGCCAACAAAAGGAAAAAACAGATGGTATCTAGAACTAGGGGGACCAATTAGGGGCAGGTATGCTTTACTAAAAATGAAAATTTAACACATACATACTTTAGTCTGCTTCCTCTGCTCAGCTTCCAAGTGTCGGCTGCTGGGCCTTCACCCTCCAGGCAGGAGATTGTGAGAGTCTCTTCTAGAGAAACTGTTCAGCCAATAAGAAGAGACAAAACAATACTTAAATCAGTTTTCCAACATCAACGTAATCAGCTCACCCTACAGTGATACTACTGTCAACTAGTTCCATTCACTTGTAAGCAGACATCCAGGACTATTAAATATCCTAGGGCTATGAATAGAAAAAAGCACCTTGCAGGAAATAGAGATAATGTAAGAAAAAGAAAGTCTTGAAATATTTATCTTTAAAGCCTTCTGAGTAACATGAGAGTTAATGCAACCTTGAAAATAAGAGTAGGAGACTGACTACAGATCAGCTGCAAAGAGCATCCCCAGGATGGTGGCAAATGTGAATCCAGAGTGACAGCTGTGCACCAGGTCTAAAGGGCAAACTGTATACACTGGAGCAGGTCAGAATGCTCTGAGAGGGATCAGAGGACAAAACTATTAGAATAAGCATGTGAATAAAAGTACTGAAAGGAAATTAAAGCATCTGGAAGTATTCATGGCTGGCCTCTTTAAAGTATATTAAAGGGGCACCTGGGTGGCTCAGTTGCCTGGGTGGCTCAGTTGGTTAAGCTTTTGCCTTCGGCTCAGGTCATGATCTCGGGGTCCTGGGATCAAGCCCCACATCAGACTCGATGTGGGAAGTCTGTTTCTCCCTCTGACCTCTCCCCTCTCATGCTCTCTTTATTTTTCTCAAATAAATAAGATAAAATAAATCTTAAAAAAATAAAGTATATTTAAAAATTAACAAACAAAAAAGGGAAATTATTATATCCAAGAAAAAAAAAGGCAGCACAGGTAATGAAACATGATCATAGTTCACTATATGACTCACGTCTGAATAATGTAATAGAAATGTAAATACTAAATTTACCAGCCCAAACTATAATTTTACCACACTGACACCATAAACATTTGCCATTCATACCATGAGTAGCAGAGGGTAGGGGAAAACCAAATGTTTACCTTCCACACTGTGAAGTCAGCAAACAATGTCTCAAGTTCAAATACTAAAAAATAAGGCAAAAGAGTAGAAAGTGATTGCCTCTAGGTATGGGACTCAGGAAAAGGAGACTCAGGGCTGTTAATGGCCTTAAAATACCTGGTAGAAGTAGCTCACCTTTTGAAATAAGTATGTGTTGATTTGATAAAAATGAAAACTATCTTGAAACAACAAATAGGTAGGAGTTAGGTGCCATATTAAGTTAAGAGGAAGGGCATTACTGACAGAGGGCTGTCATGGACAAAGGCTACGAGGTGGGTAGCCACAGCATAACATAATAAGGGACTACAAGCAGAAGCATGTTGCTAAAGCATCATGTTTGACTTATTGGGAGATCTCTAGATTTCTTCTTATATGTGACTTCCACTTCTTCATCCAACATGGAGGTGCTGGAAAGCAAAGTACCAAGCATGTTGACAAACAGGGTCACCAAGAGTGTGCATAGTGCTTCCCTAGCACGACTTGAATCAAAACTGGACTGTTCAACCTAGTAAGAAACCTCTAGTGTTTTGAATGAGGTGCAAGGCTTACAAAGTACTTATCAGTCAAGTTACAGAGAATCTGTGAGAATCTTGCTCAGAGCAAGCAACCCCAGAACCAAGCAAGCCGGAGTAAGCCCTCAGAGAGAAGACTCCCAAGTGTGTAGGAATGCTGGTTTTGGAAAAGCCAGGCAGGCAGCAAGCCTCAGCATACTCAGGCTGGCAGAGATGAATGAGAAGGGAAAGAAGCTCCCCTAGCGCCTTGGAACTCTGTGCTTTTGCTGGTCACTTGGAAGGAGACTTCCAAGGGGACTGAAATTAAGACAAAAACTGCTGAAGTTAAAATGAAATAGGAGAGGTGTTGTGTTTCTTTCATCTGGATATTGAATAAGTCATTGTGCAATATGTAAAAAAGCAAAACCGCAGTCATTAAGGTGAAAGGAGAAAGTCTGGCTTACAAAAGGGAAAACTACAGGCAAGTAATAAAAAATTAAAGGATGAAAAATAGTAAGCACTAGAAAAAGCAGAACATTATAACCCAGAATTAAAAAAAAAAAAAAAGTTTTGTAAGACTATGGGTATTTAAGAGGACGAA
>NW_019154259.1:17173-36076 GCF_002288905.1 Enhydra lutris kenyoni
AAAAAAAAAAAAAGTTTTGTAAGACTATGGGTATTTAAGAGGACGAACATCAAGGAAAGATTGTGTGCACTTATAATAATTAGAGACAATGCAAAAGGAAATAACAGAGACAGTAAACAATTACTTGCAGCTGTCTTTACAAATATAAAAGACTAGAGATTTGTCCCATTTATGGATCAGATTTCTTCCACTGAAAGCATGAGAATTTGGAAGTGGGTAGATAATAGTGATACTGCTGATAAAGACAGAATATCTTTCATCTGATAAATCCAGACAAGAAGCAAAGGGCAATGGGGGAGAAAAGAGCCAAGGTTTTTAAGAGATTCATTTAAAAATTTTGTTATTTTCATTAAAAGCAAGAGGTTTAGATAGTGACGACAATGTTTGCTTGGGATTATCCTCTGCTTTGAGAAAAGTATCAAACAAATAGGCACTATAATTTTGGTGAAAGAAAAACATTCAAAAAAGATGTAATCAGAAAGGAAATATGTGCACTGTGCCTTTTGATATATGAAGTAAGCTCTTAGATTAGAATCTACTCCCAAATTCCTAACTGAAGATGGTGAAAACACACAGGCGTAATTGCAACTGAGCAAAGATAAAGAGGATACTCCTGGCACTATCCCATAGTTCTGAAGCTTCAATTTGATTTACTTAAAATTTCTCTGATTTAATAATCTCTAAAGGATTATTTTACCCGAAGATGAATGCTAGAAGTAAATTTAGACCATTTGGGGAGGCTTTGCTGAAGGTTTAACAGGGTCTCCCTATCAGCTGCAATCTCTAAATTTCTTTAACAACAAGAAAAAATGAAAGCCAAACAAGTGTCCAGTCATGCTTTTCTCAATCAGAATATCTGTAGAGAGTACTCATCTCTTTGAGGCTGTTTCCAGTACCTGTATTAATTCATTTTTGGTTTTAATCAGATTTCCTTTTTACCTTTTTCCACTCATCTTTAAATAGGGACATGCAAGACTGGCTCACTGCACAAAATTTTAGGAGGTTCATGGTGTAAATTGCATTGACTTTGCTGTTTCCAGTTTATGAATGAAAATATTATCTATTTTTACAGAGTGCATATTACTTTTTATTTTTACTTTAATTTTTAGAACTACAGCAACCTGACAGTAAAATTACCTATGTTGTTGAGAGCTAAGGCTTGGAATGTGTATGAATAATCAGTTTTACTATTCCTTCCTTTTTTTTTTAAGATTTAATTTATTTTTTTGACAGAGAAAAAGACACAGTGAGAGAGGGAACAGAACCAGAGGGAGTGGGAGAGGGAGACACAGGCTTCCTGGAAGCAGTGAGCCCAAGGCGGGGCTCGATCCCAGGATGCCGGTATCATGACCTGAACTTAAGGCAGAGGCTTTAACCCACTTAGCCACCCAGGTGCCCCATTCCTTCCTTTTAACTGCAAATCGTAAAGTCCTTATATGAATGAAATGACAATCTCTTCTCTCTTTCTCTCCATGTTCCCCCAACCTCTCTCTCTCTCTCAGATACCTATACATGCATACGTGCATACAATTTCCTAATCCAATAATTATGCAAACATTTGAATTGGTAGGCTTAAAATTTTAATCTTAAAATAACATATATAAAATATAGTTTATTCTATTAAAATGTTATTCCATTCCTGGGAAATCCAATCTAGGAAAATGACAAGAATTGCTATGAATTGGAATATACAAACTAATTGAACAGAGAATTCTGATATAGAACCAAACACATATGGGAAATTAATTTAAATGTGACATTTTTCATCAATAGAGGAAAGCAGGATTACCTATAAGTGAGGTTAAAACAAGCAGAACATTGTTAGAAAAAATCAAAGTTAAATCCCGCTTTTAGTCGTTTTACCAAAATAAATTCCAGCCATATCAAAGGTTTAAATGTGGGGAAAAAAAGAATCTTTAGGAGTGCCTGGGTGGCTCAGTGGGTTAAAGCCTCTGCCTTCGGCTCAGGTCATGATCCCAGGGTCCTAGGATAGAGCCCCACATCGGGCTCTCTGCTCTGCAGGGAGCCTGCTTCCTCCTCTCTCTCTCTGCCTGCCTCTCTGCCTACTTGTGATCTTTCTCTGTCAAATAAATAAATAAAATCTTAAAAAAAAAAAAGAATCTTTAAACATTGTCAACAAAAGCACAAATAAAATTATTATTGTTTTGAAATAGAGATGGTGTTTTTGACTAGGACATACGATTAAACACCATGAAAATAAAAGGTTAATACATTTAGCAGTACAAAACTTTAATTTCGTTATGACAAAATTAAACAGACGAGGGGTGCCTGGGTGGCTCAGTGGGTTAAAGCCTCTGCCTTCAGCTTAGGTCATGATCCCAGGGTCCTGGGATCAAGTCCCACATCGGGCTCTCTGCTCAGCAGGGAGCCTGCTTCCCCTCCCCTCTCTCTCTCTCTGCCTGCCTCTCTGCCCACGTGTGATCTGTCTGCCAAATAAATAAATAAAATCTTTAAGAAAAATAAAATAAACAGATGATAGGAAAATAGGAAACATTTTTACAATGTGTATGATATAAAAGTGTTTACCTTCAGTTTACACATTAAAAATATGGATAACTTTCTTAATATACAAAGAGCTTATACAAATCAATAATTGTTTTTTGAGTAGTTCAACAGAAAAATGAGCAAAAATGAGCACACGGAAGAGAATACATGCAAATGAACCATATCATATGAAGAGAAGCTAAACCTTATTCAAAACTCAAAATGTAAATTCGAACAAATATGATGCCATTTTTATCCATTAGAATGGCAAAGACAGACAGATAGAAAAAGAGATAGATGACAGATTACTTTCTGTAAAGAGTATTACATTTTATATATAGAAACATGCACATATAGAGTCATATGCCCTGCTTGTATATTATATCTGAAAAAATAGGCAAGACTTGATTGCCTTTAAAAATGACCCGAATGTGGCAAAAGGAGACTTTTATTTTTTTAAATAGACTTTACTTTCATTTCACAGAAAAATTGAGTAGAAAGCTGAATTTCCAAATATATCCATTACCCCATATGTATAGCCTTACCCACTATCCATATTTCATATCAGCTGATATTATGACTGAGGAATCCACAGTAACACATCGTTATTACCCAAGTTTACATTAAGGTTCATTCTTGGTGTTGAAATTTTTATGGGTTTTGACAAATATTCAACATGATGTATCTACCATTATAGTATCATTCAGAATACTTCCACTGCCCTCAAAATCTTATGCTACATCAATTCTTCCTTCCTCCTCACTACCCCTGAAAACAGTGATCTTTTTATTGTCTCCAAGTTTTGCCTTTTCCAGAATATCATATAGTGGCATCATATGGTATATAGCCTTTTCAGAGTGCCTCTTTCAATTAGCAATATACATTTAAGATTCCTCCATGTCTTTTTATGACTTGGTAGCTCATTTTTTTTTTTAGCACTGAATAATATTCCATTGTCTAGATATACCAGAATTTATCCATTCATTTACTGCAGGATAACTTGGTTGCTTCTAATTTTTGACAATTACACAATTATGAATAAAGTTTCTAGGTACATCCATGTATAGGTTTCTGTGTGAACATAAGTTTTCAACTCCTCTGGGGGAAAAGAAAAAAAAAACAAACACGAGGAGAATGACTGCCAGATGACATGGTAAGGATATGTTTAGTTTTGTCAGAAACTACCAAACTGTCCTCCAACGTGACTGTGCCACTTTGCATATCAAAAGCAATGAAAGAGAATTCCTGTTGTTCCATATTTTGTCAGCACTTAATATTGTCAGTAGTCTGGAGTCTCATCATTCTAATTGGTACATACTGGGACTTTTGCTTTTTATATCTCATTTTCAATAGTACTTGAATTTCTTCATCATAAATTTTTTAAACCCATGATTATCTACCCAGAAACCCACATAAATCCCCCCGGCTCAGGAACTACTCTGCACTGGATTCCTTTGTTCCATTTTCTTATTTTTAGAATAATTATATTCTATGGAAAGTTGAAGTAATCATACTAGGATGAGAACCCAAGGTTGAAGACCATAATTTGGCCTGAGGCCATAATTTGGAAATGATAAGATGATTGCATGGGCTCAGCTAAAAAAAATGCAATACTGTAATTCTCTCTGGTTCAAATTACCCTTCTTACAAATTATCTATATTTTCTGACATTGATAAACTTTTGAGGATTTGTCCATATCTGAGAAATTCAGATCAGCCGTGTAATTCCAGCAGTCCCCAACCTGTCCTTATACTCAACTCTAACCCTAATATGCTCTCAGTTCCCACCCAAAGGTATCTGATACCTCTGTAGCAAAACTGAGAGCAAAAAAGAGGACAGAGAGGAAAGAGAATCTGACCTTTACTTTGAATTTCCTTTCTTATGTGGGTTTTGGTCAGATAAAACTCCAATTATTTTTTACTGTATTAATTTCCTTTCCAGTAAAGTGCTTAAAGAATAGTATACTTCCAGTTAAAGCTTTTAGGGTGGACCATTGCTCAAGCCATTTTCAACTTTATTGGACAAAGCATTTGAAAATATACTATGGGTAGAAATTCAGATATGGCTTTTAGGGAAAAGCAAGATGACTTAATAGGTCTCCCTATCAACCCACCTAACTTCTATGATTGAATTAATACAGAGGCTAATGGGGGTGGAGGGATGGAAATGTGAGTTGCAACCACAATTTGAGCTGTGTACAGTTACATCATGGCATCAGTTTTTCCACTCAAGCTGGTAAATGACTACAACCAGAGACATGTGAGCCCTTTCTGATGAGATATAAATCAATCCAAACAGTCATCCAATTCTCTCTTGCAATGAATTTAAACCATATATTTCCCCTTCTTTTAGTCTTGGGCTCTCATTTCATTTCTAGTTCATTGTGGTCTAAGCTCAGTTTTTAAGGGATTTGATCTAGTTGCCTATCCCGAAACTTGAAATTTTTAAAAAAATAAGTCCAAACTAGCAATCCTAAGATCTGTTGGAGTGGAATTTGCCACAGGATAAACGAGTGCAGGAGTAGATCTCACCTAAGTGGCTCATAGAAATTTAAAGACTATATTTACCAGTTAGCTATTGCAGCATACCAAAACACCCCTATATTTAATGGCCCAAAACATTTTGCATTTTTATTGCCCAGAAGTATCTGGGAAGGTTGACTTTTGGGCCTTCTTGTTGGGGTAGTTATGCTGGTTTTAGCTAGGATCTCTCATACATCTGTGGTCCACTATGTGTTGGATAGGCACTGTGCCAATCTTGATTGGCTCATTACTAGGTGGTATAGGATGGTCTCATCAGAGATATCTCAACTCCGCACAATGTGGTTTCTTACTCTCCTGCCGGCTAGTCCAGGCAGAGGCAGGGTCCAGAAGAAAACAAAAGGAAGCAGGTCTCTTGACTTAGAATTGGCACGCCATTACTTTAATTCACATTCTGTTAGCCAAAGTAAGTCATAAGGATAGCCCAGATCCAAAAGATGGAGGATAGACTTCACCTCATAAGACAAGCTTCAGAGGGTATTGACATAGAGAGGGTGAGCAGTTGGAGGCATCATTCCAGTAATTTATAATAGTACTTGATCTCTTTCTCTTTCTAGCTGAAACTTCAGACATTCTGGCACATCCAGAGGGGATCCCAGCAACTAGGGAAAGGTTTTTTGTTGGTGGTGGTGGTGGTGGTTTTTTATTTGTTTGTTTTGTTTTGTTTTGTTTTGGAGAGGTGAGCTTTTTAATATCATAAATCAGTGTCCAGCCTGGCCTCCCACTGCCAGTCACCTTTCTGGGCTTCCTATCTTCATATTGCCTGGAAGGCTGCCTACAGCCAGGGCTCCTTCCATCTTCTAGGAAGGATCCTGTACCAGCCTGAGAGGGGAGGCAATAACAGCTAACGGGGTGCGAAGGGGGAGAGACAGAAGCTTGTCCAGGTGTGTGTGTGTGTATACTTGTGTGTGTGAACACATGTGGTGTTAAAGGTTTGCAGACCCTGGCTTGGAGACAGTCTAGGATGGGAGAAGAGGTAGGGCAAAGAGAAGCACATCTTTTCTCCCTGGTACCTCAGCCTCACCCTTCCCCAGGGACAGACACACAGGGTAAGTAGGAAATCCATCCCTGGACTGGAGACCTTTTGAGTCTGGTGGAGTCACAGATCCAGTCTGTGGGATCACTGAGTTTGTCTCCTTTTAAAAGCCCTGGAAGGGTGGGAGGTAAGAAGTAAAAGGTCTTTGCTAGAACTTTATGCCTTGGCCATGGTTGACAGTGACAATCTCAGTCTTGTGCTTCTGCTGTAGGGCCTGTAGAGCCTGAAATAGGGTTTCTTCATCCAGATCATGGAACTCATCCTGTGTGTCATCCCCATTTGTCAGTTCATACAGGGTGAACATAGAACATGCCATCACACCTGTCTTCACCATTAGTAGTGCTCAACAACAGTGACTCCTCCTCAAATTATGCAAGCTTCAGAAAGACAGGTAGGCTCCTGCAGGCAAACACTGGCATGCTCTCTCTCTCTCTCTCTCTCAATCTCTCTCTCTGTGTCTCTCCCCTCCTTTCCTCCCACTCACTCTCACTCCCATCTTACCATATACTATATTCCTCTATTTCTAGGACATTAAACAATGCCTAGCTCAAATGCTCAATAAATATTTGTGAATGAATAGATGAATGAGTGAAAGGAAGCATTATGTAAGAGGCTCTATTAACAGAGTCAGATGGAGAAAGTGAACCAAACAATAGAGACTGGGGAAAGCAGTCATGGAGTGATGCAAAGCAGATAAGAGAAATCAACCCTAGAGAAGATTTCAAGACTGAAGTAAAATGACAGTGGTGACGGTGTTTTTGAAGTTCCTGCTGCTGCTGCGAGCTTGGCCATGCTGATCGTACTTAAACAGGCCACAGCACAGTAGACAGGGAGCAATGAATCCACCGCAGGGATCAAGTGGAGCAGGAAAAACAGGAAATTACACAGCTCACTGTCCTGGAAAGCAGCTGATTCCAGGTGACTGAGGATGAAGGGAAAGGGTGACCCTCTCTGGAGTGGATCTGGGGTAGATTCTACTCACTGGCCTGGGAGGTTGGGGAAGCCCACAATGACATGGAGATCTGTCAGTAAATGTCAGGGACCCTGCCCCCAGGTAGGGCTTAAAGACAGATCTGTGATAAACGACGACAGCCACTGGGAGGAAAGAAAGCTAAAATGACAAGAACTAGGCCCTGGGAATCTGAACATGGCAAAGAGAGAAGCTGATGGCATCCACCAAGGCAGGACCAAAGAGAAACGAACGGTTAGTCCATCAGAGATTCCCCAGCTCCTCCAGGCCATGCACATATTTGACCTCGCTGTCCTTTAGCAAGCAGAGATGTGTTTTATCCCATCAGTACAATCTGCATTGCTGGGATGACAGGACTCACTTTCTGCAGGGTGCATAACAACTTTCCGACATGTTGTCAGAATGTGTCAGGTCCAGTTACTGTGATTCTGTTTCATGAGGATGTGACACACGGCGCCATTGCTGGTGGTTCAGACGTTTCCTGTCAATGCCTGCCACTCACGAATGGATGTGTAATCAAACGCAAGTCACAGCTAGGCTTTTTGCATGAGAGTCACTTCCAAGTTTTACTTTTAATACCTGAGGTTTTGTGTTACTGATATTAAATAAAAACTCTTTGCCATGAATTTTAAATGAGGTAAAAGCTCTCACTAGAGATTTGTTAAAATCAGATGAACAGCTGTTCTCTTTTCCCCCCTTTTTTAGTGGAAGGGCTTTAAATTATATATTAACCAAAAAGGTAAATAGAATAAAATGGGCAATTAAATATAAAGGAAGATGTAGTGGAATTGTCCTGTGCTGCACTTAAAACAGCCTGAATGATTGAGCTGTGAATTGCTCTTCCTGAGGTATTGAAATATTCATCAGTGCTATTTAATAAATGTTCATATTCAAAGGCACACATGTTTACACTACAGCACTGGCAAGAGAGTGCTTACTAAAGAAAACATGCTAAATGGAAGATGAACTTTCCTGCGCAGTGAGTCACCTTAAATTATAGAGTGTGCCGCTGAGGAGATGGGGAAATCTCTCTTCTGACAAACGAGAAGCTTGCGTAAGAGAGAAGCATCTTTTGTTAAGAGAAGGGCTGGGGATAGCATAGTGGCGTTGTGGCACCAAGACTCTTTTGAGGCTTTTAAAAATTTATCTGGTGGGGCACCTGGGTGGCTCAGTGGGTTAAGCCTCTGCCTTTGGCTCAGGTCATGATCCCAGAGTCCTGGGATTCAGCCCTGCATCTGGCTCTCTGCTCAGCAGAGAGCCTGCTTCCCCCACCCCCTTCTGCCTGCCTCTCTGCCTACTTGTGATTTCTGTCAAATAAATTAAAAAAAAATCTTTAAAAAAAAATTTATCTGGTTTGCATTTTAAAAATGTTTAACCTTTCCTGCCTGAAGCAGAGCTTCATTCCAGTGCTATTACTGCAAACTGCCTACCTTATGGGAAGGGATATAAGAGATAGCAAAAAGAGACTGCGGCGGAAACCCTTCAGCAATCAAGGTACAAGCACTCTAGGTGACAGCAAAACTGACACAAAGACACACACAGCATTTACTGGCAGAGGCGGACACTGCCGCTTATCGCTCCTTCTCTGTGATATTTATTTAGTCATTCTTTCCCAAGAACTGCAGGTACTGTATCGCCTCAAGTGGGAAGCCTGATTTTTCTCGTAAGTTAAACAGGATCAAGGCCAATCAATATCTTGGAATTGGCTGATCTCTAGGGAAGACTTTAAGATTTACTAGAGAAGCGGAGGGAAGGGGCTGAAGCTGCGGCTGCTGGCTTTCTGATGGGTGGTCTGACCTAAAAGGAACATGCCCATCCAACTTAGATACCTGTTTACTGAAAAATACACAGTCACTCAAGTTCAGCAGCATCTTGTTCACCTGTGCTAGAACAGGGTCTAATGGAGGCTTCCTTTGCGACGGCTCTTCATCATCTTTCATGATTAACCATAAAAAATTTGAGTTAATATTTATTCGGGGAGAAAAAGGGATCTTGGTTCCCAGAGTAACAAAAACAGCCATAGAGTATTGTAGATTGATTTTTTTTTGTCTCAATATTTCACTCTTCTGTAATAGTGTCATACCACCATGCCTATGTCCTAGTTTTATAGTGGTTAGAATATACTTCTCACTCCTTGAATGAGGGCTTAGCCAGGTAACTTGCTTTGGCTGATGAAATGGACAGGACATGCAAAAATACTGAAATGTTGATGCACAATGGGCTTGCTCTCTTGAGCCCCAAACTTTGGCCATATGAAAATGCCTCCAGTAGCTGCTAGTCCAAGGAAGATGAGCCCAACTGAATCTACCTAGATCAGGTGAACTCTACAATGTTAATATGATATGCCACTGAGTTTTGAGTTCATTATAGAGCATACTTATGGCACTGTCAAGATCAGAGAGGATCATTCCAAGGCTTCTAGAGACAGTGGCAACTACTTATTATTGTTTTTCTCTTTATTAATATGTTTTAGAGAGAGTGTATTATATTACTAACACAACCTATAAGTTCAGACATGAAGATGTGTTCCTTCAGGGAAGGACATCACCTTGCCTTATACCCACATTTGAAACACTGGAGGCTTCCTTGATGACTCTTTCTTCTTCAATATACTCCCTTCAAAAGGTCACCAAATCCTGTTGATTCAAATATATAAATGCATCTTCTTCTCTCCATCTGCACTGCCACTGCCTACTTCCGTGTTCTGTAATTTTGAATATCATAAATGGCATATTCAGTTGTTTTCCAATGTTCACATTTCTATCGGTCATGTTTCTAACAGATCATGGAAAACTTTCTATCTGAAGTTTCTGTCTTCCTTCTTTAAATCACTTTAATAAACAAACCCCTATTAATGGTTGTCCATCAGTTCTAAATGCTTCAGAATGATTCTCCATGATCTTAAAAATCTAATTACCCTTCCATTTATAATGTTGTTCATCTCTCTTCACTTTCTCCTAGAATATGGCACTCCCACATAATTTTTACTCCCATGGCTTTTTTTATGTTGTCCCTTTTGCCTGGGATAATCTCCTCTCTGAATCACTGTCTAGCATGCCCCAAGTTCCAATGTAATCATATGCTACTCTTTCCTCTAAACTTCTATAAGACTTTAAAGACCATTTATCCCATTCTATTATAAACTTTCATTGCCAAATCCATGTCTCCCATTATACTAAAAGTTATTTAAAAATAGAAGGAAATAAAAGGGCCTACTACAAAGTAGGTGCTTAATGAATGACTAAATTCAAATACTACAGCCAAGCAGCACTTCTTACACTAATTTTTTTGAATAGGAAATGCCTGAGAGTGGAGGAACATTTTTAACAATATAATAGATGAATAGAGAATTGCTTAGGGATAGGATAGAAATAAGTAAGTTCTTTGGAGTTTAAGATACATAAACAAAGTAGTAAATAAGAGACTGGTTCTGCTTTTATATTTGTAGAAATGACCTGAAAAAAAGTGAACATAGTAAAATTTTGAAGTTTACAGATATAATTTAAGTTCTTCTGGTCACAGGATTTCAAGCTGACAGGGATAAGTAGCACAAAGCACCTTAAGCGTATTTGAGTAGGTATAAAAATTTCAGGTGAAAGATGGAAACAATCCAACTGTCCACCAACTGATGAGTGGATAAACAAGATGTTTCTATTTTATATATCTACACAGTGGAATATTATTCAGCCATTTTAAAAATGTAGTGATAAATGCTACAATATAGGTAAACATTGAAAGATTATGCAAAGCGGAAGAAGTTGGTCATAAAGGACAATGTATTATAGGAGTCCATTTATATGAAATGTCCAAAATGAGTGAATATATGGAGGCAGAAAGCAGATTAGTGGTTTCTTAGAGCTGGGAAAATAGAAATATCGACAGGTGATAGTTCAGAGTATAGTGTTAATTTTCTGAGGTAATGACTATCCACCAAAATTGATTACAGTGATGGTTTCACAACTGTGTGAATATACTAAGAAGTATACATGGAACACTGTAAATGGGTGAATGGTACGGTATATGAATATCTCTCAATAAAACTGTGACCCAAAAAAATTATCTCTGAATGTCTTCAAAAAATAATTCAAATTTGGGGCAGCTGGGTGGCTCAGTTGGTTAAATGGCTGCCTACAGCTCAGGTCATGATCTCAGGGCCTTGGGATCAAGCCCCACATCTGGCTCCCGGCTCAGCAGGAAGTTTGCTTCTCCCTCTCCCTCTGTTCTCACCCTTCCCTCCAACTCATGCTCTGTCTCTCTCTCAAATAAATAAAATCTTCAAAAAAAGTAATAATTCCAATTTTATTTGTAAGAGAGTAGGCTCTAGGTTCCATTACAGCCTGATAAAAGGACTTAAATGGCATAATTAGACATGGATTGGACCTTAGATTGGTTCTGAAATACTGCAATGAACAGCTACAGACCAACAGTCCCACAAAATACTAAAGATAACCAGGAAGTGAACTGAAAGCCAAACCCAACACATTAAATGATTTATTGTGCTTCCATGGCTGCCATGATCACTCTAGCTGTCGTACTAAAATCAATTGTTAGCCTCAGAGAATCTACTATGAGTTCAACTCTGAATAAAAATTTTAGGAACTATAAAATATAATTAAGACATAGTTTCTACCCCCAATAAACATAACTTTAGTTGGAAAGACAAGAAAACACACATGAAATAACTGGCAAAGTGATATCATGAATTACTGTTTTAGTATTTAAAAGACATAAAGGAGATTACATGAGTTACTCATTAAGAATCTTTGAGCTATTTAATCATCTTTTTAAAAGGAAACCTGGCTAGGATTTTTATAAGATAATTTATAAAACTGGGTCCCTTGCAATGGCCCCCAAATCACAATTATGGCATTTCCACTCCATGAACAGTTTCATGCTATCATGTAAATTTTCTCCCCCGCCACCCCAGATTTTGGTAAGTTCAGTATATAAAAACTGACTCACTCTTGAGTGCAAGAACATAAGAAGAATTTTGAATTTTAGTAAGAACACCAGATAGTAGCCTGGTTAAGACTTTGAAGCATAATACAAACAGGGAGGGCACTGACTTAATTCATAGATTCAGAATGAATTAAAGAAAGCACTACTACCACCAGGAGGAATCCCAGTTCGGTGAAAAAGTACTAAATTTTATCTAAACATTTGTTTCCTTAATAGTTTCTTCTAAAACCCTTCTTAAATATATTTTTAGAACTAGGATGAGACTTAGTGGCTTAGTTGTTTTTGTATAAAAGCAAAGCTGTTTTTGTATAAAAGCAAAATTAGGGGCAGCCTAGGTGGTTCAGTCATTTAAGTGTATGTTTTCAGCTCAGGTCAATCCCAGGGTCCTGGGATCAAGCCCCACATCAGGCTCCCTCTGATGTGGGAGCCTGCTTCTCCCTCTCCTCCCTGCTCATGCTCTCTCTTGCTATCTCTGTTCCTGTATCTGTCTCTCTCTCTTGAATAGATAAATAAAATCTTTTTTAAAAAAAAGCAAGATTAAATTTAAAATGTGCTTTAATTTTAGGGGTGTCTGGTGGCTCAGTTAGTTAAGCATCTCACTCTTGATTTTGATCAGGTCATGATCTCAGGATCATGACCCCGTGTTGGGCTCTGAGGTTAGTGGGGAGTCTGCTTGGGTTTCTCCCTCTTGCTCTGCCCCTCCCTACAATCCCTAGAAATGCTATCTTTCTATATATAAGATAAATAAATAAATCTTTAAAAAACAAAATAAAATGTGCCTTATGTTTGTTGAGAAATTTCTAAGAATCCTAGTTTGTTAGATCACGAGACAATTGTCCAAGTGTTGCCAAAATATCCCAAGGAAGAATATCACAAGTATAAATTTACAAAGTAACAGCAAATATGACAGCCACACATAAGAATTTAACCTCTGAAATTTGATTTAATGAGAACAAAGCCACCAATCAACACAGAAGAATTGGTACCTCCAATTTACATTTATTTGCTGATTTCCTCCTAATATGCTTATAGAATACTTGGATACTGTGTGAAGACTGTTTTCAAAACCATTCTATAGATAAACACGTGTATGTTGAGTGTGATAACTCACCAAAGTAAGGCAAAACTCTCAGGCCAGTCATTCTACTGATTAAGCACTGAAGGCAAGATGATTACATTCTACAGATGACACATTGAACTTTAGAAAGAACTATCTATTTTGAGTCTATTTGAGTTCTTGCTAAAACAAAGTGGAAGGATAAGGTAAAGGACAAGAGAAATGATGACAGAGAGAGAAAACAAGAATTGTGGGACCTTTAGCCCCTACCCCCACAATACAACTGACTTGCCCTGCATGCACTATTTGTGCCTTGAAAATGTATCCAACATTGGAAAGAGCTAGTCTGAAACCATTAGAGACTCTTAATCTCATGAAACAAACTGTGGGTTGCTGGGGGGTGGAGGGGTATGGATAGGGTGGTTGGGTAACCAACATTGGGGAGGGTATGTGATATGGTGAGTGCTGTGAAGTGTGTAAGCCTGATGATTCACAGACCTGTACCCCTGGGGCAAATAATACAGTATATGTTAATTAAAAAAAGAAAGAAAGAGCTAGTCTGTCTTCCATATTTCACCCTAGGCCTTTGAACCAATCCAGAGATCTAAACAAAAATACCTACTTCTAACAAAGTAGGATCTACCAAGCCTTATCCTATAGAGAAGAGAAATTTATGGTCTTATTCAAGAGAGGAGAGTGACCTTGTAAGCACAAGTACCCTAATATGAATACACTGAGCAAAAGTATCAGTGTGAGTGCTGTAAAGCATCCAAGAGGAAATTAGCTGTTTTAAACCATGGAACTAATGTGAACCATTGCTAATAACTGCTTATTTATCACCAGCATAAAAAGATAATTTGGCTAAGCTAATGAAGTAATTCTAAGCTTTTAAGTGAATGCTAGTTATTAATTGAATGTTACTGAAAAAAAAAAAAAAAAACAGAGGAAAACTATACGAAGGAATGAGTACAACCAGCTTCCATCTAGTATTTTGAATTTTCTTGATGTTTTTTTGATAATATTCCAGCTGCATACATTTAGGGATATCAAACTATTTAAGCAGATGCCCATGAAGAGGAAACTAGATTCAGCACTTTATCAGAATAACTTAAAATGGGTTGAGCAGAAGGAAGTGTGTGTGTGTGTGTGTGTGTGTGTGTGTGTGTGTGTGTTTTCCTTTGGTTTGTCCTTCCATTTCATTGCAGGTCAGAAAAAAATCCCAACAGTAACGTATAAACATTGAACCTAGCCAGAACAATATTTAATTCTGGCTAATACTTTCTATGGTATGACCTTAAATTTATTGTTTAACTTTTTAAGGCTTAACTTCAAACTTCTCTAAAATGGAATAATATCTTGTTTAAAAGTAAACTGGTTTAAAACGCCTGGGTGGCTCAGTCAATTAAGTGTCTGCCTTTGGCTTGGGAGACGATTCCAGAGTCCCAGGATCAAGTCCTGCATTGGGCTCCCTGCTCAGCAGGAAATCTGCTTCTCCCTCTGCCCTTCACGCCACTAAAGCTCTCTCTCTCTCTAATAAATAAATAAAATCTTTTTTTAAAAAAATGAACTGGTTTAAAAAAATAAAAATAAAAATAAAGAAAACTGGTTTATTGAGTATTATTAATTTTTGAGGTATTAACAATAAACAATTTTATGTTTTTTTCAGTACATTCCTCCATAGCAAGTCAACTATGTAGCGCTAACCCTTCCTTCTGTTTAATGACTTCCTTCATAAAACTGTGGCAGATTTCATGAATTTTCAGTGAATTTTGATTATTAGAACAATCTTATTTCAGTACTGGAAGATACTGTTCTGATTCAAAGTTCTCTCCGCCTCCAGGGTAGGACAGACTATGACTCAAGCAGTCTAGAGTAGAGTGGAGCTTTTCATGTGCACATCTACTCATTCACCCACCCTCATGAACTCTTCCCCTTCCTTGTGCTGATCTCTTAGAAGGTGGGCAAGGGTGAGAGAAAGAGGAGTAATAAATGTTTCCTTCTTGGCTATGCAAGATTGTATTCCTCTCCTTGGCTGCAGTGACTGTTGCTTGGGTTAGTTTATGGACTCTTTGGGATAAGGACAACCACAGAAGGCTGCTGAGGAGTGAATTCTCCATCATACCACATCTCCCTGATAGGCATTGCACTCAGCCTTCTCATACTATGGCAAGACCATGGCATCCAATCTCATTTACCCTCCATGGCCAACTCTCTGGCCTGAGTTCTCATGAAGCATTCAGGTAACCAAGTGTTTACTGAGTTCCTTCTATGTGCTCTCTTCTAAGCCCTCTTCTAAGCCCTGAGGATACATCAGGGATTAAAATAGGAAAAATCCTTGTCCTCATGTAGTCTGAAATACCCTAGAGACTAGTAGAGAAAGAAAGAAAAGAAAACACACTAAATAAAGAAAAATATACTTCTTTAGATGGGGATAAGTGATACAGAGAAAAATAAAGCAAGTAAGGAAGATGTGGGATGCAGAAGGATGGTAACAATTTTAAATGGTATGATAGGCCTGGATGAAATGGGGATGGTTGAGCAAAGAGTTAAAGAGGGTGAGGAAGTGAATCATTTATATATCTGGTGGAACTGGTTTCCACGTAGAGGGAAGAAGCAGTAAAACGTTTTTGAGGTTGAATGGTGCTTTAAGATTCCAAAGGATAGTAAGGAGACTAGTGTGTTTGGAGTGGAGCAAACAAGCGTAGCCATGATACAAGGCAGTCCAGTTTACTTAGGGTTGGAGTGTACACATACAAGCAGGCACCTATGTTTGTATGCACACACACACATGCATACACATCTGAGGCAAGGGTAGAAGTAGCAAATCCTAAGGAGCAGCATTCTTGATTTAAATTTAGTTATACATAAGACCATAATTTATATAACCTAAGCAGATACTATAGTGAAATATTTAAGATTGTAGATACTGAAATCAAACTGAGTGCAAATCCTGATTTTTGTACTTAATATTTTTATGAACCTTATAAACATAACATAACCTCCCTCCACCTCAGTTTTTTATTCTATAAAATAAAGATGAAGGTTAAATCTTATCACTGCTGTGAAATAATAAAATTAATGCCTGAGAGCATACAGTACACTGTCTGTCTATGGTGATTTTAATGGACAGCAAGGGTTAAGAGTCACTATTTACAACTATGTTTGGTTCATTCTTGCTGGTCAAGCTGAACAATACTGTCACCTCCTCAGAAAAGCTTTTTCTGATAATTATTAGGAATGTTCATAAATATTCCAGTGATCCTTCTGGGCACTTGGTAAAATTGGATTTTCTTACCTCCTTTGAAGTTAGGCATGGCAACATGACTTGCTGTGCCAATGAAATTTAAGCAGAAGTTGCATGTAGAATGTTTACACAGAAGTGACACAGGTCAACTCCAGACAGAAGCTTTTAAGAGCCAGTGTTTGATTCACCACATCTCCTCTACCCTGCTATGATGATCATGAATATATATATATGTATATATATGTATATATACATACACACACATATATATGTATATATGTACATATACACATATATATAAATGGAGCCTCTGACATCCTGTGTTGCTCCAGACTTTGATGATCAGAGCACAGCTTTCCTGCCACCTGACTATCTGCTCTAGAGAATCTTGACTGGTATTGTTTGACCACATTATATAAAGTAGTTTCCTCATCCCCCCCGTCACCCTTTAGCACATCTTCAGATTTAATTTTCATTATAGTACTATACCATTTTTTGAAATCACCTCATTCATGAATTGTATAAAAGAATGTAGTTTGTTTATGTCATTTTCAACTGTATCCTCAGCATACAATAATGGCACCTAAAGGTTATTCAGAACTCAATAGATATTTGTTGAATTATGAAAATGCACAGCATACAAATCCTTTCATTTGGAGCTTTAAGGTGGACTAACTTTATGCTAAATTCTACTTTATATGGAATAATTGCAGGATATTTATATCAAAATTTAAAAATACACAATGTTCATTTTATTTAAGTCTAAGTCCTAGGATATAGACACAACTTTATTGTTTCACAGTCAAACTCTTTTCATGAATAAAGTTAAAATGTATTATCAGTGGTCTAAACACACCAATTAAAAAACAGAAATTGTCAGAGCAGATCAAAAAACACAACCCAACTATACTTTGTCTACAAGAAACCACTTTAAACATTAACACACATATAAATTAAAAGTAAATGGGTAGAGAAAATATACCACAGTAATATGATCCAAAAGAAAGCAGGAATAGCTGTATTAATTTCAGAGAAAGAAAACTTCAAATAAAGTTATCCATGATAAAGAAGACATTACATAAGGATGAAGTAGTCACTTCTCCAAAAAGATGTAATAATGCTTAACATGTATGCCCCTAACAACAGAGTCAAACTTTGTAAGGCAAAAACTGATAGAAATGCAAGGAAAAAATAGATGAATCCACTATCATAACTGGAGACATCAACATCTCTCTCAGATCAAGCAGACAAAAAATCAGTAAGAACATAACGCCATCAATCAACTGGATACAATGAGTATCTGTAGACTATTTCATCCAACAAAACCAGAATTCACATTTTTCTCAAGTTTCCATGGTACATTTGCTAAGATAGACCACATTCTGTGCCATAAAATACCCCTTAACAAATTTTTTAAAAATATCATACAATGTCTGCTCATAGACCACAGTGGAATTAAACTAGAAATCAGTGACAGAAAGATAGCTAAAAATCCCAAACTGCACAGATATTAGACAACACACTTACAAATAACACATGGGTCAAAGAAGAAATCTCCAGAGGAATTTTTAAATATTTTGAACCATGGGGTGCCTGGGTGACTATTCCTTTCAACTTGGGTCATGGGATTGAGCCCTGAATTGGCCTCCACACTCAGCAGGGAGTCTGCTTGAGGATTCTCTCCCTATGCCCCACCTCCCACTCTATCTCTCTCTAAAATGAATAAATAAATCTTAAAAAAATAAAATATTTTGAACTAAATGAAAATTAAAAATACAACTCATCAAAAATTTGGGATACAGCAAAAGCAGTGTACATAGAGGGAAATTTATAATAGTGATTGCATATATTAGAAAAGAAGAAATATCTATAATAAGCAATTTAAATTTCTACCTTAGGAAACTAAACAAAGAAGAGCAAATTAAATCCAAACAAAAAAGAAGAAACTACTAAGATTAGAGCAGAAATCAATGCAATCGAGAATAGGAAATCAATAGAGAAAAGCAAGCAGACCAAAAGCTGGTTCTTTGAAGAGATCAAAAAAATTGGTAAGCCTCTAGCCAGGCAAACTAAGAAAATAAGAGAGAGGACACATACTACCAATATCAAAAATGAAAGAGTGAAATCACTATAGATTCCATGGAAATTTAAAAAATAATAATAATAAAACACTATGAGTAACTCCATGCCCACAATTTTGATAACCTAGATGAACCAATTCCTAGAAAGACACAATCTGCCAAAATTCAAACAAAAATAAACAGATGATCTAAATAGGCCTATATGTATTAAAGAAATTGAATCAATAATTGATAATCTTACAAAACAGAAAGAACAAAGCAGATAGGTTAGGTTCACCAGTGAATTCTTTCAACTATTTAAGGAAAGAATTATACCAGTTCTCTATAATCTGTTTCAGAAGATAGAACAGAGGGAATACTTCCTAACTCATTCTATGGAGTTGCCATTATCCCAACACTAAAAACCAGATTAAAAAAAAAAAAACACACAAAAAGAAAAGAAAATTATAGACCAATAGCTTAGGAACATGGATGCAAAAATTCTCAAAAATATATTAGCAAATTGAACTC
>NW_019154259.1:39076-45904 GCF_002288905.1 Enhydra lutris kenyoni
ATATTTAATTCTGGCTAATACTTTCTATGGTATGACCTTAAATTTATTTTTTAACTTTCTAAGCCTTAACTTCAACCTTCTCTAAAATGGAATAATATCTCATTTAAAAGTAAACTGGTTTAGAACGCCTGGGTGGCTCAGTCAATTAAGTGTCTGCCTTTGGCTCGGGTCATGATTTCAGAGTCCCAGGATCAAGTCCTGCACTGGGCTCCCTGCTCGGCAGGGAATCTGCTTCTCCTTCTGCCCTTCACCCCACTCAAGCTCTCTCTCTCTAATAAATAAAAAAAAATCTTTTTAAAAAAAATGAACTGGTTTAAAAAATAAAAATAAAAAAGTAAACTGGTTTATTGAGTAGTAGTAATTTCCCGAGGTATTAACAATAAACAATTTTATGTTTTTTTCAATACATTCCTCCATAGCAAGTCAGCTATGTAGAACTAATCCTTTCTTCTGTGTAATGACTTCCTTCATAAAACTGTGGCAGATTTCATGAATTTTCAGTGAATTTTGATTATTAGAACAATCTTATTTCAGTACTGGAAGATACTGTTCTGATTCAAAGTTCTCTCCGCCTCCAGGGTAGGACAGACTATGACTCAAGCAGTCTAGAGTTGAGTGGAGCTTTTCATGTGCACATCTACTCATTCACCCACCCTCATGAACTCTTCCCCTTCCTTGGGCTGATCTCTTAGAAGGTGGGCAAGGGTGAGAGAAAGAGGAGTAATAAATGTTTCCTTCTTGGCTATGCAAGATTATATTCCTCTCCTTGGCTGGAGTGACTGTTGCTTGGGTTAGTTTATGGACTCTTTGGGATAAGGACAACCACAGAAGGCTGCTGAGGAGTGAACTCTCCATCATACCACATCTCCCTGATAGGCATTGCACTCAGCCTCCTCATACTATGGCAAGACCATGGCATCCAATCTCATTTACCCTCCACGGCCAACTCTCTGGCCTGAGTTCTCATGAAGCATTCAGGTAACCAAGTGTTTACTGAGTTCCTTCTATGTGCTCTCTTCTAAGCCCTCTTCTAAGCCCTGAAGATACATCAGGGATTAAAATAGGAAAAATCCTTGTCTTCATGTAGTCTGAAATACCCTAGAGACTAGTAGAGAAAGAAAGAAAAGAAAACACACTAAATAAAGAAAAATATACTTCTTTAGATGGGGATAAGTGATACAGAGAAAAATAAAGCACGTAAGGAAGATGTGGTGTGCAGAAGGATGGTAACAATTTTAAATGGTATGATAGGCCTGGATGAAATGGTGATGGTTGAGCAAAGAGTTAAAGAGGGTGAGGAAGTGAATAATTTGGACATATGAGGGAACTGGTTTCCTTGTAGAGGGAAGAAGCAGTAAAACGTTTTTGAGGTTGAATGGTGCTCTAAGATTCCAAAGGATAGTAAGGAGACTAGTGTGTTTGGAGTGGAGCAAACAAGTACAGCCATGACATAAGGCAGTCCAGTTTACTAAGGGTTGGAGTGTACACATACAAGCAGGCACCTATGTTTGTATGCACACACACACATGCATACACATCTGAGGCAAGGGTAGAAGTAGCAAATCCTAAGGAGCAGCATTCTTGATTTAAATTTAGTTATACATAAGACCATAATTTATATAACCTAAGCAGAGACTATATTAGAATATTTAAGATTGTAGATACTGAAATCAAACTGAGTGTAAATCCTGATTTTTGTACTTAATATTTTTGTAAACCTTGTAAACATAACATAACCTCCTTCCACCCGTTTCTTTTTCTATAAAATAAAGATGAAGGTTAAATCTTATCACTGCTGTGAGATAATAGAGTTAATGCCTGAGAGCATACAGTACACTGTCTGTCTATGGTGATTTTAATGGACAGCAAGGATTAAGAGTCACTATTTACAACTATGTTTGGTTCACTCTTGCTGGTCAAGCTGAACTATACTCACCTCCTCAGAAAAGCTTTTTCTGATAATGATTAGGAGTGTTCATAAATATTCCAGTGATCCTTCTGGGCACTTGGTACAATTGGATTTTCTTACCTCCTTTGAAGTTAGTCATGGCAACCTGACTTGCTGTGCCAATGAAATTTAAGCAGAAGTTGCATGTAGAATGTTTACACAGAAGTGACACAGGTCAATTCCAGACAGAAACTTTTAAGAGGCAGTGTTTGATTCACCACATCTCCTCTACCCTGCTATGATGATAATGAATATATATATATATACATATATATATATATATATGTGTGTGTGTGTGTGTGTGTGTATACATATATACACACACACATATATATATACAAATGGAGACTCTGACATCCTGTGTTGCTATGGAATTTGATGATTAGAGCACAACTTTCCTGCCACTTGACTATCTGCTCTAGAAAATCTTGACTGATATTGTTTGACCACATTATATAAAGTAGTTTCCTCATCCCCCCGTCACCCTTTAGCACATCTTCAGATTTAATTTTCATTATAGTACTATACCATTTTTTGAAGTCACCTCATTTATGAATTGTATAAAAGAATGGAGTTTGTTTATGTCATTTTCAGCTGTATCCTCAGCACACAATAATGACACCTAAAGGTTATTCAGGACTCAATAAATATTTGTTGAATTATTAAAATGCACAGCATACAAATCCTTTCATTTGGAGCTTTAAGGTAGACTAACTTTATGCTAAATTCTACTTTATATGGAATAATTGCAGGATATTTATATCAAAATTTAAAAATACATGATGTTCATTTTATTTAAGTCAAAGTCCTAGGATATAGACAAAACTTTATTGTTTTACAGTCAAACTCTTTTCATGAATAAAGTTAGAATGTATTATCAGTGGCCCAAACACACCAATTGAAAAACAGATATTGTCAGAACAGATCAAAAATCACAACCCAAATAGACTTTGTCTACAAGAAACACACCTTAAACATTAACACACATATAAACTAAAAGTAAATGGATAGAGAAAATATACCATAGTAATATGAACCAAAAGAAAGCAGGAATAGCTGTATTAATTTCAGAGAAAGAAAACTTCAAATAAAGAAAGTTATCCATGATAAGGAAGGTATTACATAAGGATGAAGTAGTCAATTCTCCAAAAAGATGTAATAATGCTTAACATGTATGCCCCTAACAACAGAGTCAAACTACGTAAGGCAAAAACTGATAGAAATGCAAGGAAAAACAGATGAATCCACTATCATAACTGGAGACATGAACATCTCTCTCAGGTCAAGCAGACAAAAAATCAGTAAGAACATAACACCATCAATCAACTGGATACAGTGGGCATCTGTAGATTATTTCATCCAGCAAAACCAGAATTCACATTTTTCTCAAGTTTCCATGGTACATTTGCTAAGATAGACCACATTCTGTGCCATAAAAAACCCCTTAACAAATTTTTTAAAAATACCATACAATGTCTGCTCATAGACCACAGTGGAATTAAAATAGAAATCAGTGACAGAAAGACAGCTAAAAATCCCAAACTGCACAGAGATTAGACAACACACTTACAAATAACACATGGGTCAAAGAAGAGACCTCCAGAGGAATTTTAAAATATTTTGAACTATGGGGTGCCTGGGTGACTATTCCTTTCAACTTGGGTCATGGGATTGAGCCCTGAATTGGGCTCCACACTCAGCAGGGAGTCTGCTTGAGGATTCTCTCCCTATGCCCCTCCTCCCACTCTTTCTCTCTCTAAAATGAATAAATAAATCTTTAAAAAATAAAATATTTTGAACTAAATGAAAGTTAAAAATACAACAACTCATCAAAAATTTGTGGGATAAAGCAAAAGCAGTACATAGAGGGAAATTTATAACAGTGATTGCATATATTAGAAAAGAAGAAATATCTATAATAAGCAATTTAAATTTCTACCTTAGGAAACTAGACGAAGAAGAGCAAATTAAATCCAAAAAAAAAAAAAAAAAGAAGAAGAAGAAGAAGAAGAAACTACTAAGAATTAGAGCAGAAATCAATGCAATTAAAAATAGGAATTCAATAGAGAAAAGCAAGCGGACCAAAAGCTGGTTCTTTGAAGAGATCACTAAAAGTGGTAAGCCTCTAGCCAGGCAAACTAAGAAAATAAGAGAGAGGACACATACTACCAATACCAAAAATGAAAGCGAGAAATCACTATAGATTCCATGGAAATTTAAAAAATATTAATAATAAAATACTATGAATAACTCCATACCCACAATTTTGATAACCTAGATGAAATGAACCAATTCCTAGAAAGACACAATCTGCCAAAATTCAAACAAAAATAAACAGATGATCTAAATAGGCTTATATGTATCAAAGAAATTGAATCAATAATTGATAATCTTACAAAACAGAAAGAACAAGGCAGATAGGTTAGGTTCACCAGTGAATTCTTTCAACTATTTAAAGAAGGAATTATACCAGTTCTGTATAATCTGTTTCAGAAGATAGAACAGAGGGAATACTTCCTAACTCATTCTATGGAGTTGCCATTACCCCAACACTAAAAACCAGATTTAAAAAACAAAAACAAAAACAAAACAAAACCAGGGGGGAGGAGTCAAGATGGTGGAGAAGTAGCAGGCTGAGACTACATCAAGTAGCAGGAGATCAGCTAGATAGCTTATCAAACCATTGCAAACACCTACAAATCCAACGGGAGATCGAAGAGAAGAAGAACAGCAATTCTAGAAACAGAAAATCGACCACTTTCTGAAAGGGCGCACTGAGGAGTGGGGCTCTCAGCTCTTGGCTCTCGCTTCCTCCGGGCCAGAGACTGGGAGGCCGCCATTTTCAATCCTGTCCTCCAGAACTCTACGGAAAGCGTTCAGAGGACAAAAGCTCCCAAAAGAGAACCTGAGCAGATTACTTAGCCCGGCCCCTGGTAAGGGCGGTGCAATTCCAACTCAGGCAAAGACACTTGAGAATCACTACAACAGGCCCCTCCCCCAGAAGATCAACAAGAAATCCAGCCAAGACAAAGTTCACCTACCAAGGAGAGCAGCAGAATTCCAGTGGAGGAGAAAGCAAAGCACGGAACTCATGGCTTTCTCCCCATGATTCTTTAGTCTTGTGGTTAATTTAATTTTTTTAATTAATTTTTTTTCTTCTGCTAATTTTTTTTAACTTTTACCCTTTTCTTTTTTAACATTTTTTAACTAGTTTACCTAATATATATATATATTTTTTTCTTTTTTATATTTTTTCTTTATTTGTTTTCATTTTTAATTTTTTTTTCTGAACTTCTTTTTACCCCCTTTCTCCCTCCCACAATTTGGGGCCTCTTCTGATTTGGTTAAAGCGCATTTTCCTGGGGTCTTTGCCACCCTTTCAGTATTTTATTTGCTCCTTCATATACTCTTATCTGGACAAAATGACAAGGCGGAAAAACTCACCACAAAAAAAAAGAACAAGAGGCAGTACCAAAGGCTAGGGACCTAATCAATACAAACATTGGTAATATGTCAGATATAGAATTCACAATGATGATTCTCAAGGTTCTAGCCGGGCTCAAAAAAAGGCATGGAAAATATTAGAGAAACCATTTCTGGAGAGATAAAAGCCCTTTCTGGTGAAATAAAAGAACTAAAATCTAACCAAGTTGAAATCAAAAAAGCTATTAAAAATGGAGGCTCTTACTGCTAGGATAAATGAGGCAGAAGAAAGAATTAGTGATATAGAAGACCAAATGACAGAGAATAAAGAAGCTGAGCAAAAGAGGGACAAACAGCTACTAGACCACGAGGCGAGAATTCGAGAGATAAGTGACACCATAAGATGAAACAACATTAGAATAATTGGGATTCCAGAAGAAGAAGAAAGAGAGAGGGGAGCAGAAGGTATATTGGAGAGAATTATTGGAGAGAATTTCCCTAATATGGCAAAGGGAACAAGCATCAAAATCCAGGAGGGGTAGAGAACCCCCCTCAAAATCAACAAGAATAGGTCCACACCCCGTCACCTAATAGTAAAATTTACAAGTCTTAGTGACAAAGAGAAAATCCTGAAAGCAGCCCGGGAAAAGAAGTCTGTAACATACAATGGTAAAAATATTAGATTGGCAGCAGGCTTATCCACAGAGACCTGGCAGGCCAGAAAGAACTGGCATGATATATTCAGAGCAGTAAACAAGAAAAACATGCAGCCAAGAATACTATATCCAGCTAGGCTATCATTGAAAATAGAAGGAGTGATAAAAAGCTTCCAGGACAAACAAAAACTGAAAGAATTTGCAAACACCAAACCAGCTTTACAGGAAATATTGAAAGGGGTCCTCTATGCAAAGAGAGAGCCTAAAAGTAGTAGATCAGATAGGAACGGAGACAATATACAGTAACAGTCACCTTATAGGCAATACAATGGCACTAAATTCATATCTCTCAATAGTTACCCTGAATGTTAATGGGCTAAATGCCCCAATCAAAAGACACAGGGCAACAGAATGGATAAAAAAACAAAACCCATCAATATGTTGCCTACAAGAAACTCATTTTAGACCCAAAGACACATCCAGATTTAAAGTGAGGGGGTGGAAAACAATTTACCATGCTAATGGACATCAGAAGAAGGCTGGGGTGGCAATCCTAATATCAGATCAATTAGATTTTAAGCCAAAGACTATAATAAGAGATGAGGAAGGACACTATATCATACTCAAAGGGTCTGTCCAACAAGAAGACCTAACAATTTTAAATATCTATGCCCCTAACGTGGGAGCAGCCAAATATAAACCAATTAATAACAAAATCAAAGGAACACATCAACAATAATACAATAATAGTAGGGGACTTTAACACTACCCTCACTGAAATGGACAGATCATCCAAGCAAA